>NC_048597.1:75376654-75396475 GCF_003668045.3 Cricetulus griseus | reverse complement strand
AGAGAGAGAGAGAGAGAGAGAGAGAGAGAGAGAGAGAGAGAGAGAGTGCAGGCTCCCACCAGCTCCATCCATAAGAAAGCCTACATCAGAAAAAGCAGTCTATGGTGGTAGAAATCAGGACAGTGTCATCTGGGGGGTGAGGGGGACAGATGGCAATGGGGAGAGCAGACAAGATGAAGGGAATAGCTCAGGCATCCTGTCAAGAATCTATCATTGCGCTCACTTTTCCCTGGCCCTATCATACCCTGGGCTTCTGAGGAGACCCACAAAGTGTCACCCTATGCAGATGCCTGAGGCATTGAAACTGCTATGATGCTCCGAAGCTGTTTATTGTCACCACAATGGGAAGAGGCTGTATGAAGGAGAAACAGAAACATAAAAGCAAAGAAGCTCCCATCCCTGGGTTGGGGGCTGCCTCAGATGGTGGAGTGCTTTCTTTGAAAGCCTGAGAGCCTGAGTTCGATCCTGACAGCCTACATAAAAAGCTGACCTTGGCAGTGCAGGCTTTCAATCCCTTTGCAGGGAGTGGAGGCGGAGGTGACATGGAGACAACTTAACTGAATTGTAAAACCCCACACAAGTGGGAGATACTGTCTCAAAAATCAAGGTGGATAGTCTCTGAGGAACAAACCCAAGTTTGATGCCTCTACACACACACACACACACACACACACACACACACACACACACACACACACACACACACACACTCACACTCAAAACCTACATCCCTAAAGATGTTGCTGGCCTATATTCCTGTGGGGGCAAGCTCTGTTTTCAGCATTTGAGGGTATAAAGGTAAATGATGACTTATGGAAATTATTAGAATATGATGTAATTCTTCACAAAGATAGTTTTCAAAATGACCTACATCACGAAAGAATGGTTCTGATTATAAATTTTAGGAAGTTGTAAACCCATGTCTGCATTGGTTCAAGACTGACCATCAGAATGTGTTTGTGTGATAGAAGTGGGTATGTGTGGGGGTCTCAAAAGTAAAGTTGCTAAGGAGGGAGGCTTTCATACAGCCCAGACTGGCCTTGAACTCGCTATGTGGCCGTGTGAGGCCTTGAACCTCTGATCCTCACACTTCTGCTTCTTGAGTGGTAGATAGATGCTCCACATTATGCCCTGCTTTCAAGTTTGACAAGCTATCTTGCTAACATTTGACAGGTAGAAGTCTGGGGCCTGGATAAGTAGAGTGGTCATTCAGGATGCTGGTGAGGACAGATGGAAGTGCAGACAGAACACAGCCCAGGAGGGCACTGAGAGCCATCGGCAGAAGCAGTTCAGGGTGCCCTGGGGGTGAGAGGCCTGTACTCAGCTCAACCTCTGACCCAGGCTGCTCATAATTACAACAACCAAGATCAATGGTGTGAACATTCTCCCAAAATGAGGCAGGAGAAACTAATTAGTTAGAGAAAAAAAGCTGAGATAATGGAGAATGAGGTGTGTGTAAATATTTTTATCTTCTAATCAACTGTGATTAGAGAAGCCTGATGTCTTAGCAGGAGTCTAGGGAGAAGTTCGGCCTTCCTCCCATCCTGGCCATTGCTTAACCAGGGAGCTGACAGCAGGGGAAACAAATCAGGGTTGGTTCATTTTATGGCTCATTAACCAGCATAACAGATACCCATTACTGCTTTTTGGCATTAAGGGGATTTTGAAAATGTATACATCGCTAATGACACTGGAGTTAGTAAGGTCAGAGCGAACATTAATGGAATTCTCTCCGCACAGCCTAAGTGCTCCCATTTCCTCCTCCTGGAAATGAGTGGTGCTATTAAAAGCAGGGCCGAGCCCACACTGTGAGGATCAGCTGCACCCAAAGCTGCCTATCGCAACATTCACCCACGAAGAACTCCTCCTAGAGGGGAGGGGGCAGAGACTGTGTCCCTCCAGGACAGCAAAAGTGACCTCAGGGTCTCAGTGAGAGCTTCGCTTGGTCCTGTCCCCCTCAGTGCCTTCTCCAGGTGGGGAAGGCTCAGCTCACCCCCCTCTGGAAACATTCTCTTGATTTTGGTCCTTCCTAAGGTTGGTGGCATCTGATGCCTTACACAGTTTAAAAATCAATCAGTCACTCACTCACTCAGTCAATCCCCCCGAGGGTTTGTAAGTAAAACTGAACATCAGAGTGGTACTGCAATGGGAGCTGCCAGTGGTGTGGCTGCATGCCTTCCCTCGTTGTATCCCAGCTCTATGCTCAAGACTTTCCTCCCAGACTAATGGACTCCCAGTCTCTGGACTTGGGGAGTCCCATTGTCTCCTTGGATGGGCTGCCAGCCCAGATGGTAAGCCACACATGCTTTCTTCCAATTAGAAATTGAGAGGGACACTCACTGACTAGGGTCTCTTCCCAATGTCAAGATTCACTGCTAGAGTGACATGTGGCTGCACGGTGCATTCTGTCCCCGGGTCCACCTGGTACCTGCCCCAGGACTATTGGGCGGGGCTAGGGTGACTCCCTACACATGGATGCCTGCTTATACCCTCTGCGATGGTAAACTGCATGGCTAGGGGTGAGCCCTGAATTTAGATTCCCAACACTTCATGAATCACATGCAACTCAGGACCAGCCAGAGAAGGCTAACTTTCCCTACTCAGCGAATGGTTTTCTCTGTCCCCAGATCAGGCATACACTCTCCCCACCCCATCCCCACCCTATGGCACCCAGCCACCTCTTCCACTGCAGAGCCCATGATCTTCTGCTTGATGTTGACCTCAACTTCAAACAAACAGCCATTGCAAACATCATTTGAGGGTCTATGTACCACAGTGTGTGCCAGAATTACAAAGAAGGGCTAGGGAGATAGCTCAGTGGGTAAAGTACTTGCTGTGCAAGCATCAGGATCTGACCCCACATAAAAAGCAAGGCATGGTGGTGCATGTGTGCAATCTCAGTGCTGGGGAGATGGAGACAGGCAGATCCCTGGGGCTCACAGGCCAGTCAGTTGAGCCTAAATCAGGGATCTCCAGGTTCACTGACAGCCTCTGTCTCAGAAAATAAGGTGGGCAATGCCCAAGGAATGAATGACACCAGGGTTTGTCATCTGGCTTCCACAAGCATGCATCCTGGGTTTGATCATCAGCATCACATAAACCAGGCGTGGCAGCACATGTCTGTGATTCCATCACCCTAGAGCTAAAGGAATCAGGAGCTCAAGTTCTTCCTAGTCTACATAGTGAATTTGATGCCAAGTCTTGCATAGTTGACAGCTGTTAGCAAAAAAGAAAGAAAGAAAGAAAGAGGAAGGAAGGAAGGAAGGAAGGAAGGAAGGAAGGAAGGAAGGAAGGAAGGAAGGAAAACTCCTAACAGAAAACTGGGGCTGGAGGGATGGCCCAGTGGTTAAGAGCACTGACTGCTCTTCCAGAGGACCTGGTTTTGTTCCCAGCACATGGCAGCTCACAGCCATCTGTAACTCTAGTTCCAAGGGATCTGATGCCCTCTTCTTACCTCCATGAGTACCAGTCATGCATAGGGTACACAGCCATACCCATCAGACAAACACTCATACACACAAAATAAAATATAAAACAAAACAGAAAACCTAAGCATGACTGGAAGAAGTGTTTTCTAAAGCACATGTGTTATACTGACACTGAATCTATCATCAAGCCAATATGATGCTTTTCTGATGAGGTTGCAGAGGGTGGTGTTTTGTTACTTTTTTATTGCTGTGATAAAACACTATGCAGAGCCAACTTAAAGAAGAAAGCTTATTCAGGGCTTATGGTTCCAGAGATAAGAGACTATGATGGGGGATTGGAAGTAACAGGGACTTATGGGGGACATCTCATTCAAACTATCAGACTTCATTCCCTGGCCCCCATAGGTGTGTGGCCATATCATACTATAGAAGTTGGTACCAGAAGTGGGCATTGCTGTGACAGACCTGACCATATAGTTTTCTTTGGAGTATTGTGAAAGACTTCAGGACTTTGGAGTAGAAAAGCAGTTGAACACTGAAAGCATAGCTTATTGGTTATAGGAGTAGAAGCTTGGAAGACAGTAGTGCTGGAATCTAGGTGGAATTGGGAGCCCTGTCTCAAGAGGTTTCATAGAGGAACAATATTAGCAATTGGGCTGGAGATAGTTCTGAGGTATGTTGGCAAAAAATGCAGCTGCTTTCTACCCTTGTCTTAGGAATTTTCCTGGGGCTGAATTTAAAATTAATGGAGTAAAATTTTGGTGAGGGCAACTCCAAGACAGCTTCATATTGATTCTGTTGCACGATTATTAATAATTACCCTTACACAGGTCTACAATGAAAAGGAGTGAGCAGGGAAGAAAGAAATACAAACGTATAGTTTGGAGAGGAAAAGGACACTAGCAAGCTGAATGTCGCAGACAGGTTGTTGTTAAGTGCTCATACTGCTCTTCCAGGGGACCCAAGTTTGATTCCTAACACCCACACCAAGCTGCTTATAGCTTCCTGTAACTCCAGTTCCAGGGTATCTGATGCCTCTAGCCTACAAGGGTACCCATACTCACATGTATATACTCATGATTAAAAATAAAATAAATTAAGATATGGCTAAGGCTATGAGAGGCTGTCATTGTTATGGAGATTAGTGCCATTAAGCAGAGGCCAAATCTGCATCATAATAAAAGGGGGGGTACCTTCAAGGTAAGATCCCACCCAGCTAAGCTTCTAAGGAGCAAAAGGAATTTTCTGCTCCCCCAAAGCAGCCACCAAATAAAAGCTGGTGCTAATGTGGTTCAAGGAGTCCAGAATTCAACCCAAGCCAAACTTGGCAGTGTTGCCCATGTAATGCTGGTTCCAGGGTCCTGAAGAACCTGTGAGTAAATGGGTTATGGAATCTTCCATGAAGAGGAAGATGTTAAAGCCAGGCAATATGTGGCAGGGCAGTCCCAGTGTGTTGGCCCTGAAGGCAAGAGACACTGGGAAGCCATTATATGAAGCTAGGGAAATGAAGCTTAAGTTACATTGGAGAAACCAAGGTGTTGGAGATGCCAGAGCTGTGTGTGGGCTACCTACTAAGGAGACTTGATTGCAGAAAGTGGAACCAGCCCAAGAGAGAGATGTATTTTACAGGCCACAAAGCAAGAGGAGCAGAGCCATCCCTTTGACATCTGATATGGAACTACAAGGTTTGGAGTTTGCTTTTCATGCTTCAGAGGTAATGTCCTTTTGGGCATAATGCACTTGCTGCAGGTGGGATATGCACCTGCTACCGGTTACCAGCCTGTTGCCAACTCCATGGTGATGGGGAGATGCCCTGATCCTGGTACCCACCCATGGGGCATGCCCTGGTAGTATTTTCCCAGGGTAAAATTAAAATGCACATGATGTTTCTAAAATGACTGGAGATGACCACACAGGTATCATCCTATCTAAAACACTGCATTCACCAGTTGGGTAGAGGGAGACAGAGGTGTAGCGCACTTGGCATTGGCAGAAGCTGGAGTTCCATCAGCTACTTTGGAGGAGAAGGTGGAAACCATGAGCAAGGAGGTGACATGGAAAGAGCCCTGGAGAATGTCACACCAACTGTGACACCACCCTCCATGCTTCCTGTGATTGAGACAAAACACTGTTTCTTTTAGCCTCTGCTATTGTGGGCTTGTTTATGCAGCTGAAGCTAATCACAGGGCCACCAAATGATGCTGGCGTGGTGCAGTATGACAGTGCAGTTTCTCAAAAAAGCACCTTCCTTCCCTTGTCGTTATCCCTGCCACACCCCAGCTCCATGGTGCACAGTGACCCCTCAAGCCCCAGGATGCTATGTCAGAGCATCTGAAAGTGTCTCTGCCCACTGCACTCTCAGAGGTAGCTCTCAGGACCCACACAGCCACTGTTTGAGGACCCTTCTTCAAAGCTTGGGGATCAGATGCAAGGGCTGGGACCCTGGGAGCCAATAGCTTGATTCAGTTCTTACCTTTTTTCCTTTTTTTAAGATTTATTTATTTATTTATCATGTATACAGTGTTCTGTCTGCATGTTTGTCTGCATGTCAGAAGAGGGCATCGGATCTCATTGCAGACGGTTGTGAGCCATCATGTGGTTGCTGGGAATTGAACTCAGGACCTCTGGAAGAGCAGTCAGTGCTTTTAACCTCTGAGCCATCTCTCCAGCCCCAGTTCTTACTTTTGTGCTTCCCTCCATTAGCCTGAAGGGGAAAGTTATTGTTACTTCATTGTTTTCAGAGAAATCAACCAGATAACATGGTCAGCATCCAGCGGTGTCCAGAAGCCCCAGGGAGACTGTGCCAGGTCAGGATTCCAGGCCTGCCTTTGGTTTGGTTCTGGCCCTTCCAGGCTGCCTGTTCCACAGAAAGAATGAAGCAGGCAGATAGCTCTGTGACACCCACACAAAACTTCTTAAACTGTTCCTACTTGAGACTCCTTTTCACCTGAGAAGGTGTGTGTGTGTGTGTGTGTGTGTGTGTGTGTGTGTGTGTGTGTGTGTGTACACGAGTGTAGTGTACACGAGTGTACGAGTGTGCACATGTACAGGCATGCAATGTATGCATGCACATGTTCACACTTTGTGTGAGTGTGGTTGTGAACATGCCTGGTGCATGTGTGGAGGTCACCTTGTTTGAGACAAGATTTGTTTTTTGTTTTTTGTTTTTTGTTTTTTTTGTTTGTTTCTCATAAGTCCAGGCTAGCTGGTCTGAAAGCTTTCAGGAATTCTCCTACCCCTCTCTACCTCCCATTCTCTCACAGGAATGCTGGGAATACAGGCACTTGCACTATAAGCTTTTGTGTGGGTTCTGGGGACTCAAACTCAGACCCATTACGTACAACAAGCATTCTACATACTGACCCAACTTTTCAGACTTTGCCTAAGGAATTTTTATGCAACCCTATGTTGTGTGACACTGCTTCTGAGGAGACATAAGCAAACATCTACTCTCCTCAGATAGAGAACTGATGACGGACCAAAGTAACAAGACCTCTAAAATGCAACTTGGTGAAGCAAAGAATTTGTTGGGGTCACTTGCAGGAGTGTGGATGAGAGGTTCCTTACAGGATCAGGGACCACTCAAATGCAGCTGCATCTTAGAAAAACCACTGTACCATGAGAGACAGCTGGAGCTCTGGAGTTCTCTGCATGACTTGCAGTCACTCAACTGGTGAGTAGTCATCTCAGCTGTCCTTACTGTAAAAACCTTGAGGCAGGTGGGGCCTTGTGTATCTGCTAAGAGTCAGGAGTTTCCTGAGACTTGTGATTGTTACTTCCTGAGTCTTAATGAGCATCCCTCTAGGGCAGCAGTTCTCAACCTTCCCAATGCTGTGACACTTTAATACAGTCCCTCATGTTGTGGTGACCCCTCCAACCATAAAGTTACTTCCTTGCTACTTCATGACTGTAATTTTGCTATTGTTATGAATTGTAATGTCAATATCTGATATGTGATTGCCCAAAGGGGTCGCAACCCACAGGTTGAGAACCACTGCTCTTGGGTGGAATGTTTAAGTTCAGAAGAACAGATAGACAACACTTTAGATAGAAAGGTATATATGTATGTAAAACAGGTGCATAAATCAAACATTTATTGATATAAAATTGTAAAGAAATTGACTTTAAAATAATTCATATATACCTATAAAACCTTACAATTTACTAAAGACAAAACCAAATTTACATACCAATGAGACGGTTATGCCTGTTTGCTGAAACCAATCCAGTTAAAAAGTATACTACTTACATTAATGCTTGCATGGTGAGGAATGATGGAAGGAAAGCATAGGAAGTCTTGTTTTCTGTAATTAAATCATTACATGTCTGTAAGAGCAGAGAACATTACATGTACAGTAAAAAACACTACGATTCATAACATACAATAGTCTCAAATCTAGCCAAGGTGTTTGAGGCAGCATCTGTTGCATGTGTGGTATGTGTGACAGCATACACAGTGCATGCTGTCTATCAGCCAAAGCATTGAAGCCTCATGATTGCAACATGGGTGAACACTGTCAGAAGCATGTTGAATTCCTAGAACATTTGATTTTTTTTCAAACAGAGTGTCATATAGCCTGGGCTTCCTTAAATCTTCCTATGTAGCCAAGGATAACCTTGAACTTCTGAACCTCTTGCCTCTATCTCCCAGAGTTGGGATTATAAACATGCACCACCATGCCTGGTTTATGCAGTGCCCTGGAACTCACCATACAGACCAGGCTGGGCTTGAACTCACAGAGATCCACCTGCCCCTGTCTCCTGAGTGCCGGGGTTAAAGGTGTGTGCCACCACACTTGGCTAAGTTTTACCTACTTTGATTTTATGTGTATTTGCCTGCATGTATGTATGTGCAGCACATGTATGCAGTGCACATGGAGGCCATAAGAAGGGATTGAAACCTCTGGAACTGGAGGTACAGATGTGTGTGAGCTAACATGTAGGTGCTGAGAACTGAACCTGGGTCCTCTGCAAGAGCAGCAAGTGCTATTAACATTGAACTATTTCTCCAGCTCGGATTTGAAAGTAATTTGTGATAGTTCCATATTCAGAAATGTTTTAGTCTTGCCAAGTTTTCTATAGCCCCCACATTGAATTCTGCTCCCTAGTGGGATTATGTCCCACAATTTAAGAAATTTGTGGCCTAAAGAGCAACAGGACAGCTGTCATCTAGCCAGGTCTATAAAGGCTTTCCTTACTCCATGTCTCTTGACAGCCCTCTGGGTGGGTATGTTTGATGGTTAATGTCTTAGGGTTTCTATTGCTGTGAAGAGACACCATGACCACAGCAACTCTTATAAAGGAAAACATTTAATTGAGGTGGGGCTTACAGTTCAGAGGTCCAGTCCATTATCACCATGGCAGGGTGCATGGCAGTGTGCAGGCAGACATGGTGCTGCTACATCTTCATCAGAAGGCAACAGAAAGTGGACTGTGACATCGAGAGTAGCTTGAGGCCAGAGACCTCAAATCCCACCCCCACAGTGACAAAGGCCAAACCTACTCCAACAAGGTCACACCTCCAAATAGTGTCACTCCTTATAAGCTTCTGGGGATCAATTGCATTCAAACTACACAGTTAATATTGACCTTCAACAGGATGTATAATCATATACAAAATTAAAAATATAATAACTCTTTAAAGAAATCTGTTTATGCCCTGACACATATGTGGAAACCAGAGAACAACTTTGGGGGTCGGTCCTTGCCTTTCACCTTGTTTGACACAGTCTCTTTGTTGCTCTCCACTGGCCCATTAGCTTCCAGGAAGTCTCTGCCTCTACCATCTCACTATAGGAATGCTGGGATTACAGACAGGTGTGCTACAGTGTCAGTTTTACATGGGTGCTGGGGATTTAACTCAGGTCCTCATGATTGCAAGGCAAGCACTTTACCCACTGAGCCATCTGATTAGGCCCTGGAGATTGTTTGTAAATGGAACACCTTCTCTGCATAATGGTGGTGCTATTTGCAGTGTGACTGCCTTAGTGCTCTTAAGTTTCATTGGCATTTATCATTAACATTTTCTCTATCAGTGACGTAAGTCTCTCCAGCCCACAAAGCACTAAGCCACAGCTTGATTCATGATATCTGCCAACATCTGCAAAGCATGTGCTCCTGTTGGGACTGCTGCCAGAGCTGTTTGTGTCAGAGTGTGGGCCTCTGGACTGCCCGAACAGCCAGCCTCTGCCACTGTCCTCCACAGACCAACTACACAAGTCATAGGGAAAATACAAAAGAAGGGATTTATTCAGTGTGTTGTTATGCTTCGGGAAAGGAACAAACAGATCGATCCCACGGCCCCCAAGTTCATCTTCTAGGTACTGACAGCAGGTTTAGATTTAAATAGAGGGCAAGAGGTACACAGAGCCACGCAGTGTTGTCAAGGTGTCTTGTCTCACCAATCATCACCATCTCGGCTCCAGCCTCCCCTACAGGGTGGTCTGACAAGCTGTCAGAAGTGTGAAGTCCGTTTCCTGGAGACAAGCTGCTTCTCTGACTGACACCAGGCTTCAACCTCATCCTTTGAAATATTTCAATTTCAGAACCCACTTGAACACCCAGGAAAGACTATTATGATATAACAAAAGCTTCTTAAATTATGCTCTCTCCAACACAACCAGACCCTGCTTTCAAATAATAGGTGTTCCCCCAAACAACCCATATAGCCAATCTAAACTTCCTTGGCTCCTCTCATGAACTCCCAAACAGACTCCAGATAAGTTCTCCAGCCAACCAATAACCTAAGGTTCCTACCTATTGCCTATTTTTTTTCAGTGTGATCACTTCCCCTTCCCTAGGATCTCTCCCCTTTTCTCTGGTCTCTTCCCAACTATCAGGGCCATGAACTTAACAGTTTCAAATGTACATCCAAGATAATTTTTTTTTTCAGAACTCCTTAACTTTACCTCTGTCCTCAGTCTATCTTTCCTGACAGGATTTCAAATCAACTACAGACTGCTCTAGCAACGCCAGCCCCAGCCCCAGCCCCAGCCCCAGCCCAGCCCCAGTCCCAGCCCCAGCCCCAGCCCCAGATGTTTCTTTGGAATCTGCATCCTGGCCCAGCCTCTCAGACTACACTTCCCTAGCTTCATAGAGTTCTGCAAAACCTGGACGTCAACTGACACAGCCTTCTGTTCCTGACTTTGACCAGCAACCCAGATTTCCTGGGTCCCTTAACAACACCACAATGTCAGCGGCCAGGTGGTGGTGGCACATGCCTTTAATCCCAGCACTTGAGAGGCAGAGGCAGGTGGATCTCTGTGAGTTTGAGGCCAGCCTGGTCTAAAGCAAGTTCCAGGACTTCAAAGCTACACAGAAAAACCCTGCCTCGGAAAACAAACAAACAAAAAGGAAGCAGTCAGAAAGAAGCCCACTTACTCAACACCCAACAAACAAATAATAAAACAAAAAACAAAAAGGTGGGAATGAAAGGGACTCTAGCCAGCCCAAGCATGGCAAACATGGCTCTGGCAGGCCTTGCCCTTTTCCCACATCCCCACTGCCTTGCTAAAAACCATTAGATTGCATTTCTGAAGCTAGCCACCAAGGTCTATTCTCTTATTTGGCCATTTCCTCCTCCTGAGGCTGACTACCAAGGTCCATCTATCAAAGTATTGAAGCCCATCAATCAAAACCCCCCTTTGGCTGCTCTAATTAACATGCCCAATTACAATCAAACACCCCACCCTAACACAGGCTTTCCCCTTTTACCTTTATAAATTACCATTTGCCTATGGGCCACATCTGTCTCTTCTCTATCCAGGGGCAGTTCTCTGCCACTCCATGACAAATACCCCTTCCCCCTCTTCCTTGTTCCCTTCCTCTTCCCCCTTGCCTTCAGTTCTCCTGTATTTGTCTCTTATTCCCTGCCCTCTGTCCCTCTGTCCTTCTGAGGCAAATACATTTCCTTGTGCTGAGAACTTGGTCTTGGGGTGTCTTGTGCTGAATTCTTGTCCCTTTGTCCTTCTCTTAGGATAAGATTCCTGGGGAATTCCAACTTTTTAGGTCCATTGTTTCAGTGATCTGATAGCCAAAGAGAGGGTTTTGGGTGACAATATCCCTAGGGGGACAGGAGCAAGTGTCTACTTCACATTCAGGAACCAACAACAAGCTAATGTTAAGATACCATCAAAGACCAGTTTGAAGAACGACCAGTTTTATTGGGGTACTTACAAAATATAGGTGAAGGATTACTTCCTGAGTGCATTCTGCCAGGTGACAGGGGCAGGCCAGCATAATACCTGAATCCTTACATTCCTTCCTTTACTTATTATTAAAAAGGTAAGGAGTTAGGCATGGCAGGTTAGGGAATAAGGACATTGAGTTCTCAAGACTATTTCCTGCTGATCTGGGGAGGGTGTTGACCATCTTTGGGAACATGGCACCTGGGGTAGCTGGTTGTTTCATCGAAGTCCTGGCTATATGAATCTCTCTGTCACCTCTTAGACCTGGCAAGATGTTGGCAGAGCAGAGTACAAAGTTAAGTTTGGGAAAAAAATTGTCTTAGGTCCTGGTACTTGAGGTGAAGAGGATCATAAGATGACGGAGGGGTTCCCAAGGGGTCCCAAGATGAGGGAAGGCAGTCCCGGGACCAGGGAAAGGTTGACTAATATTTGGAGCAAATCTGACCTGTTTGGGTGGGTTCAATTCAGCTCCCTGGAACTAACAAGAATTTTTTGAGTTTGTGAAGACATGAACCCTAAAATACCTGTTCCTGAAATCTGTTTTGTGACAATTAGAGCCTTGGCTATTGCTTTAAGCTGGCAAAGCTACCAGTTGTCAAAAGCATCAGAGTTTTCTTTTCTTTCTCTTTTTTTGAGACAGGGTTTCTCTGTGTAGCTTTGGAGCCTATCCTGGCACTCACTCTGGAGACCAGGCTGGCCTCGAACTCACAGAAATCTGCCTGCCTCTGTCTCCCGAGTGCTGGGATTAAAGGCATGCACCACCAATGCCCCACGTGTGCATCAGAGTTCTTGAGAAGGATAAAATTTTACCTGAGTTAATGATTAAAGAGTAACAGAGACTTACTAGCTGGCTGCATGGACAGCCACCCCCAGGTCCTCTACAGTGTTGAGGTCATAGGCTTTAAGGACACCTGCCTTCTGCTGACAGCGTGAGACCTGTGGATTAGGTTCTTTAGGAAGACTCGCCTACTGTTGGCCCAAGCATTGCGGAGAAAGTCGATTCCAGTGTCCTCTTATCCACAGTCCGAAGAGTCCTTTGCAACAATTGAGGTGAAAAGCAGGATTGTTTAGTGACTAGCATTACCACTTTTGTGGGTGGAGTTTCTTCAGTGTCCAGTCTTCTTTGGAGGAAATGGGCCAATGCCAGCTGCTGGCCTGTCTCTCTGTTATAGAAAGCCTTTTAATAAAACATTTTAAATGCCATATTCTTTAGATCTCTGAGCATTTGAGGGCTGTCTGTCTGTTTAGTATATTTCAGCAGACAAAATTTATCTTTTTAAGTTACTTGCCTTAAGCACATTGGTGGCTAGGTAAGGCTTTATCCCTGTAATTAATTAATCTGTACTTAGTATGGCTATAATGGCATTAGTGCAGGATCTATCTGGAGAACTGGATTGAAGCTGAGAGGCTGTGGAGGGATGTTTTACTCAAGAGTCCTCCAGCCTGACTGTAACTGGTTTTAACTTAGTAGGTTAGATTTATGCCTGTAAAGGACAAAGAAGCAGAGAAAAATCCCCTTTTGTAATAGAAGCTTAGCCTTTGTAAACAGCTTACAGGAAGGACTGGGTGGCATAAATAATTTGTTAATTTGAAATAGATCTTTATAACCTTAAATTTTTATCATCAATTGAAAGTACATATCAATTTAAAATAAAATTTTATCATCAATTTAAGATAAATGACAGTTTAGAAATATTTGAGACATAGCACAGTTAAATTTAAGTTGCATATAGAGTTAGGTTACATTTTTAAACAGTAGCTACATGTACACATACACACAGATGTATTAAACAGGACTGGGTAAAAGTAAGAAGAACCAGAGTGTGATCTCTGATTTGCACATGGTAGCAAACAGACAGGAGATTTAAAGAGACAGAGTAGACTTAAAACTGCCAGTGACAAGAAATCAGATCCACTGCAGAGGGAACAGGCAAGGTTTTTGTGTGAAATGTGTCCCCTACTGGGCCCTGGAAAGGTACGCCATTACACAAACAAGCCATGCACAACAGAGCCAATGAAAGAAGAAATTAGAGACCAAAAAAAAAAAAAAAAAAAAAGGCAAAAGGTAAATGAATTATGTCTGTCAGCAGGGTTTGCCAGCAGAAGCTGGCTAGACTGTCCCTCTGCCTAGACTGAGGGAAAGGAGTAACCCATAGAGGGGGCAGGCTTAAAGTGGCTGCTTCCATAAACACGTTGCTATCTGACTGAAGTTTAAAAAAAAACTCTCAGAGCATACTGAGCAGATGCTGCCTCAGGCAGCCCACTGTGAGCTGCTGGCATCTGCATAGAGAAGAGTGGAGACATTTGGAACAGGAGCATAAGAGGTCTAGTGAAACAGGACATTCCCAGGTGGAAGGAGGTTCCCGCCCTGAGACAGGCTTAGCCATGATGGGAAGCGATGCCACTGTGGCAGGCGGGAGAGTTTTAGCATGTCGGGAAGAGGAGGGAAACAGACAAGTGAAAAAGAGTAGAGGCCACACTTCCAACTATGGATCACTTGTAGAATGTTGGATGCCAATAAGTAGGCACATGGTTTGACATGGAGGGGGGGGCAGCTTCCATAAGAGATCCAAAGCCTATAATCTCCATCATCCCAGAGACTAAGGGAGGATCAGACACTAGAGGCACAGGCTGATTTTGTGGTTCATTGAGCACAAATCAGGGGGCAGGGCTCCTGGAGCCCTAGAGACACGTAGTCGCCCAGTACTGGGATTTTGAACTGGCCAAAAAGGTGAGAGATTGTCACAGTCCTGATACGAGTCCTAACTCATGGAAGCATGGGTAGAGGTAGAGAGGAAGGGGCAGGCTTACCAGACATGGCAGTGGTGGATGGAAGAATCCAGAGGTCCTTAGTTGGAAAGATGACTGATTTGAAGGTTACAGGGTCCCGGTATATCTCAGACTGCCACAGGCAGGAACAAATGCCAGGAAAACCTGCCAAGTCACATGCACCAATGTTGTTCTTTTGCTCAAGTTAGGATAAAGCTGGAAGGGGGTTCCTGCATGGGAGACCATGGCAGATTCCACGACAGGTGAGGGTGACCGAGGCAGGGAACAAACACACCAGGCAGATAGAGTCTGAGTGAGAAGTTTAATTAGAAAGGGGAGGGAGGGGGAAGGAAAGAGAAAAGAGGTAAAGAGACACAGAGAGAGGACAGAAGAGATGAGGGAGACAGGAAAAGTCCTGTCTGCCTCAGGGGAACATCGGGAAAACAGCTGGAAAAGAGCAGAAAGAGAGGAGAGGTGGAAAGAGCAGAAAGAGAGCAAGAGAATGTAAGTGAGCAGGGTCTGTCTTTTAAAGGGGTCCTTTGCACTTGCATGCAGACTAGCACTCATGGAACCCTGGGCTGACCAGGGTACTGCCTGAGTGCATTCTGCCAGGTGACAGGGGCAGGCCAGCATAATGCCTAAATCCTTACACCAACCATAAAGTTATTTTTGTGGCTACCTCATTAATGTAATTTTGCTACTGTTATGAATCATAATGTAAATCTGATATGCAGGATATCTGATATGTGACTCCACCCCCCAAAGGGATCACTGCTTTAGAAGGTCGTTATACATGCCAGGAGGTTTATAGGACCAGTTACTGGTAAGACACCAGGCCTAGCAGATGGTAAGCCTGTGGTAACCCTTCCTATCAGTGTTGAACAATGGTCATTTAGTTATATTCACAGGATATAACATGCAGATTGTAGCCAGTTTGTAAAACAAAGGTACTCATTTGATAGGGTTTGGGAGGGATGGGGGTGTTGTGAGAGCAGTAGCCACCAGATATTCAAGAATTGATGGGAGAAGCAGTCTTCAGAGCACTGAGCCAACATTACCAAGGAAAGCAGCCCTGCCCCCACACAACAGCAAAGGACAGTGGGTACTTATCTCGGAGGAGTATTGGTACTGGCTTGTGGAGATGGGGGATGTCTGCTCACCTCTGTCTGTGCCTGTGGCCCCAGAATCCCTGCTTTGTTTGATTGGCTCCATCTGCCCTGGTGGCTGTCATGTTGTCATGATGCTGTCTGCTCTAGTGATTGCTGTCTTGTCTCCGAGGCCATCTGCCCTGGTAGCTGTGTTGTCACAATGGCCCTGTCTGCCCTGTCTGGTGACTTCTGTCTTGTGATGATGGCTCTGTTTTGTTTTGGTAGCTATGATTCCCTCTTGGTGTCTTCTCTACCCCTCTCATTAACCTTCCATGGCAAATGTTACAAAACAGCTTTTCTTTATTAAAATCCATCTATCCCAATGCTTTTAGGCAGTGTTAGAAATAAATAGTGGTTTAAAGAATAAACCAGAGACTACAAACAAAATAGAAAATATCTCCCAGTGAAACTTCGCCTAAAAGATGCCACTTTCTAGTCTTCTGTATCACAGTGGATCAAAGCCAACAAGGACTCAGGGACCTGTGTAATGGCATCTAGCCTTGCCAGTGAACTTGTAGTAGTGACCATACCCTTTGGGCGTGGTTTCAGGTGTAGACTTGACCCCTTAAGAAAGAGGAGGAGCTAGCATCTCAGAGAGCATCAGAAGAGCAGAGACTGCGTCTTCTAGAGCAGGAAGGCTGCGGCAGTTATTTACTCCTATCTATGTAAGTTCTTCCCTAATAAAACACCTATTTATCATTTATCTTGGGTCTGGTGAACTCATTTAAACCCCACCTTCAAACCTGCATCAGGGAAGATATATATATATATATATATATATATATATATATTATATATATATATGGCACTCCCAGAAATCAACCAAGAATAGATTGGAAACAAAGAAACAGCCAAGGCAAGGTGGTATATGCCTCAGAGCTCAACATTTGGGAGGCAAGAGGCAGGCCAGTCATCTTTGTGAGCTCCAGCTTAGCCTGGTCTACATGGTGAGACCCTGTGTGTTGTTTTAAATGAGAATGGCCCCCATAGGCTCCTGTATTTTCATATTTGGTCCCCGGTTGTTGGAACTGTTTGGGAATGGTTGAGAAGTGTGACCTTTTTGGATGAGGTCGGCACTGTGATTGGGCTGTGAAGTTTCAAAAACTCACACCATTCTCAGTTAGTTCTTTCTCTGCCTTGTGCTTGGATCAGATGTAAGCTCTCAGCTGCTGCTCCAGTGTCACACCTGCCTGCTGCCACGCTCCCCACCATGATGGTCATGGACTCTAACCCTCTGCAACTGTAAGCAAGGCCCCAGTTAAATGCTTTCGTTTATAAGGTGCATTGGTCATGGTCACAACAATAGAAAAGCAATAAAGACACCCTTGTCCCAATAAGTAAATAGTTAAATGGATAAATAAAATAAGATAAAAGCAAAGAAACAAACAAAACTCTGATATTGGGATGTAGATGGATAAAAATAATTTCACCTCTGAGCACGTCTTCCAGCTAGGGAAGAAAACTTTGCATAATTTAGCTAGAGCAGGTCTGAAGGTATGCTGCTGATGGCGTTTTTCTATAGTCCCCAGGTGGACATTTCTCGTGATGGATATGGAGAAGGCCACACTGAGGGTATCTCATCTTTTCTCTCTCTGACCTATGAGCACTTGCCAGCTCCCTAGAATCCAGTGAGGGGCTCCTGGGGTAAAAACTGAGGAAGCTGTCCTTGTGACTGGAGGCCTCCTACATAGGACCAGTGAGTGACTCAGACCTGCTGGGTTACAGATATCCAGCAGACCAGTTAGGACATCAGAGGCACACAAGCTTGACTTCACCCTCTATTTGCAACACAATGGAAACATACTGTATTACAACACTGTCAGAAAACCCAGAATACCATTAATCAGCCAATCAAAATTTAGTATATGGCCATCTTGCTGAATCAGAACCTATACAGTTTTAGACAAATCATCTGTTCCATTAAAAATATTATTAACGTGTCTGTGTGTGATTATTATGTATTTAGGTGCACCGGCCATGACCCGGAAGGGGAGGTCAGAGGACAACTTTCAGGAGTCAGTTGTCTCCTTTGGCCTTAACTTTGGGGGTTTTGAGAACTGAAGTCAGGTTGCCAGGCTTGTGAGGTAAGTGCCTTTACTCACTGGCTACCTATTCCACAATTATTTATTCTATTTTATTTTCTGAGACAGGGTTTCTCTGTGTAGCTTTAGAGCCTGTCCTAGAACTCTGTAGACCAGGCTGGTCTCGAACTCACAGAGACCTGCCTGCCTCTGCCTCTTGAGTGCTAGGATTAAAGCCATGCACCACTACTGCCCGGTGTCCTATTCCACTTTTAAGATGAGAGATAGATAAAACAGAAAATGAAATTGAAAAACCAAATCATGTTGCCCTTCCCAACAGCCCCTGTGGGCCAAATGTAACCCACCTGGTCTAATCCTGCTGGCTCTGTAAAGGGGAAGAGGGTGGGGGCAGAGGGGCAAGAGTCAAATGTGTTCTAACAGACTCACCCCTTCTCTGGACCAGCCCACTCAGGTTTTTGTCCTGCCCAGGGCAGGAGTGACACACCTTCCTTCAACCATGTGTCCATGTGGGCAGGTAGTTCTCTAGGTTGGCTCCTGACCTTGGCCTGCTCAGCCCAGAATTTTTACAGGAAGTCTTCTTGGCCAGTTCAAATGAAAACTCTCCACCATTGACATTTGGTCAGTGCTTCAGTCCCACCCTGGGCACAGCGGGCCACCCGTGTCACCCTCAGAGAGGAGGGATGGATACCCTGATCAACAGACATCCGACCACCGCGGGGCGGTCCTATCCCTCCAGACTCTTTGGTCATGCAGACTACGGCAAGCAAGTAGGTAGCAGAGCTGTGCCCATCCTTCAGTCATTCAGCCAATGAACCCCAGGCTCCAGGAAGAACCAGGTTTGAGGATGGTCAGCAAGATCGTAAACATTTATAGTTATTTTTCACTTCCTTGTTAAAAGTGCAAAACCCTATTCTTGGAACAACAAACCACAAGCGCTTCAAGTAGGATAGGTCCGTGTCCCCACTCACATCTGGGACCACCAACACCTTTGCGCGCCCGCGGAGTTGGGGAGGGAAAAAAACAGAATGGTGACAGCTGGGAGGAAGGCTGTCCTAAACTGGGGTTCAGCGAGCTGAAGAGTGTTTTATTTATTTATTTTTGCTGGCTGTTGGTTGGCCGTGGCGCAGGCGCACAAGGGAGCGGATCTGCCAGCCTGGCTAGGGGCGGCTGACTGTGCCTTTGTGTTGTTGCCTCACTGTGGAGGACAAGTGTTGTTGCCTATTGCTCCAGCCTCCAGAAAGATGGCAGGTTCACGGGCCTGGGCTTTAACCACTCGCAGCTGTAGCCTTGGCAGCAATTACCTGGGATTTCCTGTGCTGAGCGCTGGCAGTGTTTGCTACCGCTACAATGCTACAATCCTGACCAGGCTACCGGGACCTCAGCTGCCCGCATCTTCAAGTTAGCAGCTCAATCTACTTCACTCATAATGATAAAGATCAAACGTAATCAAGAGAGTCGGGGTTGGTGGTACACACCTGCAATCCCAGCATTTGGGCGATGGAGGCAAGGGGATGGAGAATTCAAGCGCCTCCCTCCTCTGAGCTATTTGAGCCTCTGTCTCAAAAATAAACAACAAGAAATCTAGACTACAGAAGGTCACGGGAAAGACAACATTGTTGGGTCTAATATTGAAGCCTAAGTGGATGGTTCTACAAAGTCCTGAAGAGCCAGAATAGTCTGCTGCTTATACAGCCAGTAAGGGAATGTGGCCAGGGTGTTGCCACCAACCCCCGAAACAATCCTTGGGGCCAAAGTGAGAATGTCTTGACATCAGTCAAAGGTCTCTGGGGGTGACTGTGAAGTGTTCACAGCAGCCGATCTGGTATAGGGACAGTCCTACAAGCTGCAGGCAAATGGAGCACTAGAAAAGGGATTGTTAATTAGGGAGTTAAGTCATGAGGGGGTGTGGGGGGGCAGAGTCTTAGCTTACTTAAAGGAAAAATAAACATTAAAAGGGTGGCTAGTGTAAATTAGCAGTGCTTTAACAGTATTTAATGCCACTTTTAGCCAAATACCCTTGGGGAGCGTCAGGTGGTTTTATCTGTCTCAATAGGTGGTGGATTAAATGTCTTTTAATTTCCTGGGCAGTAGCCCAGTGTCCAGTTAGTGTGCTGTCTTTCCTTCTAGATTAGATTTCTCCCTGGGGTGAGTGATTCTACAAGCTGGAACACATTGTGGCTTTATGGCCTTCCTTTGGAGTTATTTGAGCATGCAGTGTAGACCCCAGTCATTCTGTGCAGGTGATGGC
>NC_048597.1:73941535-74051617 GCF_003668045.3 Cricetulus griseus | reverse complement strand
TTCCCTACATTAAAAAATGGGAAACATTATTACAACGGATGGAGTTTGGTCTCTGTATGATAATATACTGGAGAGTTTGAAAAAGGAACAATTAAATGAGAGGATAAATAATTTAGATGGGATTTATGTAATGTCAATTATAAATATCATCAGTTTTATCATTTTTGTTTTATCACTAAAAAGTTGGTAAATATGAGTGCTAACATACAAGTTTTAGAAAGACTTAATAAAATAGATCATAGAGATGTGCAGACCCAGACAGTGGAATTTAATGGAAAACCAATTTCAGTATTGGATTATAAGGTTAGAGAGGAACAGCCTAAGTTTTTCAAACAAACAAGCTTAATTTATCCAGTTACTTTACAGGAAAAAAAAAAGCTGCCAAAGGATAGATATCCCCAAGGCTGTGTAAGAGTTGAATTTAACTCCTGTGGAAATGTTAGATTTAGGGAGATTCAAGGAAGTGATAATTTCATATGACATGCATTTACCTTTTGTGAAGCAGATGTTAAACTTGTCATCAACTTGTAATATAATTATCCCTCAAAACTGGAGGTACTTGGTTACATCAGTCTTGGAGCCTGGTCCTTAATTACCATGGAGGACCTGGTAGAAAAATGAGGCTAAGACCGTTGAACAAAGAAGTAGAGCTAGAGGTATGGAAATCTCCTAAGACCAACTTTTTGGAAACGGAGATTATGCTAATGTTAAAGACAATCTGTATATGATGGCTATGCGCTGGCTTTGTGCCATACAGCAGCTTTGAATGTTTGGGACAGAATTGGAGGAGTAGAAAAGAAAATCGAGTCATTTACTAAAGTTTTACAGGGTCCAAAGGAAACCTTCATGGATTTCTTACAAAGACTGACTTCACCAGTACATAGAATAATATCAGATTCAGAAGGTAAATAAATAATAATTGAATGTCTGGTTTTTGAAAATGCTAATGCACAATGCAAAAGGGCAATTATGTCATTAGAGGATATACAATCAATATTGAATCTCATGACAATGGTGATGCTTGGATAGAAGGGGTGATTTTCAGAGGTTTGAAGAAAATTTGAAATGTCAAGTGTTTCAATTATGGAAAACAAGGTCACCTAAAAAGTCATTGCAAACATGGGATTTCTAGAAATAATGTTTTTTCTAAGCATAATTCAAACAGAATACCCCTCCCTTTGGATCATGCAGGCATTGAAGTAATGGATGTAGATCAACAGGAGAGAGTCAAGGTAAACCCTTTGTTGTTGAGGGGCCTCCCACAGGCCCCCATGTCAAATTTAATTCAGCAATTTTCTGTAACAGAGGAAACTCCTTCCCAGGGCAATTAAAGAACCTAATGACTATTGTAAAAAAAAAACCATACTGCTCTGGATAATAGAAAACGTTTAGAAAAGAAAACAGAAACTTCAGCAAAAACCATAAAACAAACATATTGGCAAACTTCTATAAATGAACAAAGATCAAAAATTTAAAATATGGCCCCTGAGGACCCAGCAACCATGAGTCTGCTGAAATAGTTGGAATACTCCCTCCCCGACTCAGGGCAGAGGTGAGCTTTGACCCCTGCATTGGGCACAACTTCAACCTGGGAACTCACTCTGGGAACTCTTGTCCTGGGGACTTCAGGCAGATAAACTTGCCCTCTGAGGACCAAGCAACCTCAAGTCTGCTGACATCTCTGTGCTAGTACTGCACCCAACTGGAGAGGGAGTGCCTCAGACCCGCCTGCAAAACCCAGGAAACCCATCAGAGTATTGGACCCTCTTGCACACACCTGAAGAGAACCTTGGATCCATACACACCAGAAGAGGAAGAGACACGACCTGCACCCACTGGAAGAAGAGATGGGAAGATGACAATATAAGAACACATTCATACTATACAAGTCTTTCAAGATTTTAGTTAGCCTTACCGCCAAGATATTTTATGTTGTTAGTTGCTCTTGTAAAGGGTGATGTTTCTCTGAATTATTTCTCAGTGCATTTACCATCTGTATATAGTAGGGCTACTGATTTTTTTTTTTAGTTAATCTTGTATCCTGCCACTTTGCTGAGATAGAAATTAAAGAAAATACCAGAATGTGGAAAGATCTCCCATGCTCTTAGATAGGTAGGATCAACATAGTAAAAATGGCAATCTTGACAAAAGCAAACCACAGATTCAACACAATCCCTATCAAAATCCCAACACAGTTTTTCACAGACCTTGAAAGACCAATACTCAACTTCATATGGAAAAACAAAAAACCCAGGATAGCCAAAACAGCCCTGTACAATAAAGGAACTTCTGGAGGCATCACCATCCCTGACTTCAAGCTCTATTACAGAGTCATAGTCCTGAAAACAGCTTGATATTGGCACAAAAGTAGACAGATAGACCAATGGAATCGAATTGAAAACCCTGATATTAGCCCACACACCTATGAACACCTGATTTTTTCCAAAAAAGCTAAATCTATACAATGAAAAAAAGAAAGCATCTTCAACAAATGGTGCTGGCACAACTGGATACGGACATGCAGATGATTGCAGATAGATCCATATCTATCACCATGCAAAAAACTTAAGTCCAAATGAATCAAAGACCTCAACATAAATCCAGCCACACTGAACCTTCTAGCAGTGAAAGTGGGAGATACCCTTGAACTAACTGGTACAGGAGACTGCTTCCTGAAGATAACACCAGTAGCACAGACATTGAGATCTACAATTAATAAATGGGACCTCATGAAACTAAGAAGCTTCTGTAAGGCAATGGATACAGTCAGTAAGACAAAATGGCAGCCCACAGAATGGGAAAAGATCTTCACCAACCCCACATCTGACAGAGGACTGATATTCAAAATATACAATGAACTCAAGAAGCTAGTCACCAAAACACCAATCAGTGAAATTAAAAAGTAGGGTGCAGAACTAATAGATAATTTTCAACAGAGAAATCTAAAATGGCTAAAACACACTTAAGAAAGTGCTCAACATCGTTGGCCATCAGGGAAATGCAACTCAAAACAACTCTGAGATACCATCTTACTCCTGTCAGAATGGCTAAAATCAAAAACACCAATGACAGTCTATGCTGGAGAGGATGTGGAGAAAAAGGAACACTCCTCCATTGCTGGTGGGAGTGCAAACTTGTAAAACCACTTTGGAAATCACTATGATGGTTTCTCAGAAAAATTGGAATCAGTCTACCTCAAGATCCAGCAATTCCTGTCTTGGGCATATACCCAAATAATGCACATTCATACAATAAGGACATATGTTCAACTATGTTCATAGCAACATTGTTTGTAATAGCCAGAACCTGGAAGCAACCTAGATGCCCTTCAACTAACGAATGGATAGAGAAAATGTGGTACATTTATAAAATGGAGTACTACTCAGTGGAAAAAAGCAATGGAATCTCAAATTTGCAGGCAAATGGATGGAACTAGAAGAAACGATCCTGACTGTGGTAATCTAGTCACAAAACAGATAAACATGGTATGTACTCACTCCTATATGAATTTTAGACATAGAGAAAAGGACTACCAGCCTACAATCCTCATCACCAAAGGAACTAGGAAACAAGAAGGACTCTAAGAGAAAAATGCATAGTCCCCAGAGAATGGAAAAGACCAGGATCTCCTAAGCTAATTCAGAGCATGAGGGTAGGGGAGAGGGAGCTGGCAGAATGAGAGGGAGAGAAGAGGAGGGGAGAGGAAGAAATGGAGGAGCAGAAAGTTTGAGTTGGGGGATAATAGAGGAGAGCATGATGAGAGCTATCATAATAGAGGGAGCCATTATAGGTTCAAGGAGAGATCTGGCACTAGGGAGATTCCCAGAGATCTACAAGAATGACACCAACTGAAAAACTCAGCAATTGTGGAGAGGCTACCCTAAATGCCTTTCCCCTATAATGAAACTGATGACTGTCTTATATGCCATCCTAGAGCCCTCATCCAGTGGCTGATGGAAGCAGAGGCAGACACCCACAGCTATACCCTGAACTGAACTGTGGAAACCAGTTGCAGAGAGGGAGGAATGAAGAACAAAGGGGTCAGGACCATGCTGGTGAAACCCTCATCTGAACAAGGGGGGCACATGAACCCCAGACTGATGTCTGAGAGGCTAGCACAAGACTGATCCAAACCCCTGAACGTGGATGTCAATGAGGAGTTCTTGGCACTCTATGGGGCCCCTGATAGTGGATCAGTATTTATCCCTGGTGTAAGAAGGGACTTTGAGAGCCCATCCCACATGGAGAGATGCTTTCTCAGCCTGGACACATAGGGGAGGGCCTAGCCCTGCCCAGGATGATATGACAGACTTCGGGGAAACCCCCATGGAAGGTCTTACCCTCCCTGGGGAGCAGAGGGAGGGTGAGATGGAGGGCTGGTGGGGGCTGGGGGAGGGGAGGGAGTGGGAGAAGGGATTGACATTTGAAGCAAGCTTGTTTCTAATTTGAACTGATAAAAAATGTTTATAATGTTCAAGAGGGACTAGGTTGTAGTAGAGTTGATGTGCAATTTTCCTCAGTAGGATTAACTTTCAGGAGCCTGGGCTCAATCCTCAGTACTCCCCTGAGAAAGATACTATCTGCAACAAGAGCTTCTTTCCTAGTGGGAATACTCACTATGAAAGTACAATCATAGTCAAATACAAACAATCATCCTTTAAGTGCCAATCACTTTAGAAAGTAACACAGAAGTGATGATAATATAGTTACTAGTGAAAAGGAAAAATGAAACAGAGTAAGGTTAATTAATATTTTTGTTGGTAGAAAGTTGAGGAGGGAATATAAATAAATATATATATATATATATGGACTGGTAGATACAAAAATGTGAGAAGGAATGAAGAAGTTTAGGCTGAAAATAGATTGAAGAGAGGAGCAGAAGAAATGGTAACTTCAACCAGCACCATTTGTTGAAGATGCTGTCTTCTTTCTAGTTTGTAATTTTGGCTTCTTCATCAGATATCATGAGTCCATAGGTATGTGGCATTATCAGGTCTTCAATTCTACTCCAAGGATTAATGTGTCAGTTTTTACGCCAATATGAATCTGGTGTTATTATTACAGCTCTGTAATGCAAATTGAAATCTGGTACAGTGGTACCTCAACAATTCTTTCATTATTCAGGACTGCTTTAGTTATCTTGAGTTTTTTGTTTTTCCAAGTGAAGCTTAAGTTTATTGTTCAATTTCTGGGAAGAATTGCATTGGAATTTTGATGGGGATTGTGTTGAATCTGCAGATTGTTAGTCCCTTTTGGAGGGTCTTATAGAATTTTGTCCATCTAGCCCTGGACTTCCTTAGTTAGAAGGTTTTAGTTACCACTTCTACTTCACTAGAAGTCATAAATCTGAACAAATTGTTGATTTCACCTTGAATTGACTTTGGTAGGTTGTACATATGAAGAAACTTACCCATTTCTTTTAGTTTTTATAGTTTGGTGGAACAGATTTTTAACTTTGTTCCTAGGATTGTCTGAATTTCCTTGGCATCTGTTGTAATGTCCTCTATTGCCTAAATATCTATCAACTAATGAATGGATAATAAAATGTTGTACATTTTCACAATGAAATATTATTCATTTGTTAAGAGAAAATGATCCCAGTACTCAAAAGCAGAGACAGGTGGATCTCTGTGAGTTCAAGGTAAGCCTTGTCTACAAACTTAGTTCCAGGATAGCCCGGGCTGCACAGAGAAACTTTGTCCAGAAAAAATAGAAGGAAAAAATGAAATTTGTAGGTAAATATGGAGCTATAAACAATCATGCTGGGTGCAGTAATCCAGGCTCAGAAAGACAAATTTTGTTTGTTTCTCTTATATGTGAATATTATCTCTTATGCTTTTGATACATGTGTTTCATTTAGAATAAGCATAGCTAATAAAGTACGGGGGTAAGAGGATCTTCTAAGAAAGGAGAAATATAACACTGAATTATAAAGAGATACAAGAAAAATCAGAATAGGAGGATTAAATTCAGAGGAGGATGAGAGGACAGGGTAAAATAGGGAATATGTGGAGGGACAACTAACATTAAAGTAATTTTGAAAAGCCACATGGAAATCTACTAAGATATTTCCAAAATTTATACATATGTGAAAGCAATTTAAATCAAGTCACCACATAATAGGGGAAAGAATGCTCCAAAAAGACATCATATTTTACCAATTGGTTGCATCTTGTCAAGTCATTGGCCTAAAGGGTTCCATCCAAACCTCACAGCCTATTAACAAGGCTACTGGTTACTCTCCAATGGGATCTGATGGTAATGCCCTAGAGCTGAAGAAGTCACTTACTTATACCATCAAACACGGAAAAAAAATCAAGCTGATGCCCAGCTACAAGTTTTATCCCTACTGACTCATGGTGCTGGAAGATGCTATGTTTCCTAAGAGAGGGAAAAAGTAATTACCAGTCTCACCCAGACACCAATCCTGTGAGTTACAAATAGTGACCTGTCTTCAGGATATACTGGTGCAAAAGTAGCACAAATTTTATAGGATCAACCAAGCTTTTTGATGGAATCTAAGGCAGAATCCATACCTGACACTGTTAAAGTAGCCAAGAACCTGAAACTAGATAGATCTTGGGCCTAGAAGAAAGCCTTCTATTATTATTCTGCTAAATAAACGTATAATAAGATGACTCCTTTTGGGGGGTCTGGATCAGTCCCGTGATGGCCTCCCAGACAGTAGACTGGGGTCCATGTGCTCCCCTTTGTTCAGGTCAGCTGTTTCTGTGGGATTCACCAGCCTGGTCCCAACTCCCTTGATCTTCATTTCTCCCTCTCTGGTACTGGGTTCCAGAGTTCAATTCAGTGTATAGCTGTGGGTGTCTGCCTCTGCTTCCATCAGCCACTGGATGAGGGCTCTAGGATGGCATATAAAGTAGTCATCAGTCTCATTATAGCGGAGGGCATTTAGGGTAGCCTCTCCACCATTGCCTAGATGTCATTCTTGTAGATCTCTGGAAATCTCCCTAGTGCCTGATCTCTCCTCGAACCTATAATGGCTCCCTCTATTATGATAGTTCTCATCATGCTCTCCTCTATTCTTCCCCCAACTCAACCTTTCTGTTCCTCCATTCCCTCCTCTCCCCTCCTCTTCTCCTCCTCACATTCTGCCAGCTCCCTCTCAGAGCTCCCTCATGCTCTGAATTAGCTTAGGAGATCCTGGCCTTTCCCATTCTCCGGGGACCATGCATTTTTCTCTTAGAGTCCTTCTTGTTTCCTAGTTCCTTTGGTGAAGAGGATTGTAGGATGGTAATCCTTTGTTCTATGTCTAAAATTCATATATGAGTGAGTACATACCATTTTGTCTTTTTGTGACTGGACTACCTCACTCAGGATGGTTTCTTCTGGTTCCATCCATTTGCCTGCAAATTTCAAGATTCCATTGCTTTTTTCTACTGAGTAGTACTCCATTTTGTAAATGTACCACATTTTCACTATCCATTCTTCACTTGAAGGGCATCTAGGTTGCTTCCAGGTTCTGGCTATTACAAACAATGCTGCTATGAACATGGTTGAACATATGACCTTGTTGTATGAATGTGCATTATTTGGGTATATGCCCAAGACAGGAATTGCTGGATCTTGAGGTAGACTGAGACCCATTTACCTGAGAAATAGCCATACTGATTTCCAAAGTGGTCTTACAAGTTTGCACTCCCACCAGCAATGGAAGAATGTTCCTTTTTCTCCACATCCTCTCCAGAATTGACTGGTAATGGCCAGATTTTAGCCATTCTGGCCAGTGTAAGATGGTATCTCAGGGTTGTTTTGATTTGCATTCCCCTGATGGCTAAGGATGTTGAGCAACTGATGTCTGCCTTATATGCCATCCTAGAGGCCCCATCCAGTGGCCGATGGAAGCAGAGGCAGACACCCACAGCTAACCATTGAACTGAACCCTGGAACCTAGTTGCAGAGAGGGAGGAATGAAGAGCAAAGAAGTCGGGACCAGGCTGGTGAAACCCACAGAAACAGCTGACCTGAACAAGGGGGAACACATGGACCCCAGACTGCTGTCTAGGAGGCCATCACGGGACTGATCCAGACCCCTGAAAATGCATGTCAACAAGGAGGCCTCGGCACCCTATAGGGCCTCTGGTAGTGGATCAGTATTTTTCCCTGGTGTAAGAAGGGACTTCAAGAGCCCATCCCACATGAAGGGATGCTTTCTTGGCCTGGAAACATGGGGCAGGGCCTAGGCCCGGCCCAGGTTGATGTTGTGGAATTTGGGGAGACCATGTAGAGGACCTTACCCTCCATGGGGAACGGAGGGAAGAGGGGGAGGGGGCTGGGGGGGGGAAGGGAGGAGAGGGAGAGGGATTGATGTGAAATTTTTGTAAAAATTAAATAAAAAAGAAAAAAGTGTAATGCATAATTAAATACAGATTATAAAGACACCTATAATAGTCAGAACTTATAAACAGGTTAGGTCGGTTTTCTAGAATACAAAGATGTATTTGAGATGGATAGATATTCTTCACAACTTTCAAAGACCTACAGAATATATAGCATTTAAATGATTTAGGGTTTTTCATGACAGTGAGACACAACTCCTCCTGGCACACTAATTATGTCAGAAAGGAGGATGGGCATCAAAGAAACTCGTGATGGAGTTTGCCTTCAACATGGCAAGAATAGCCAATTGGGCAAGAAACGACTCTTGCCTGCACTGTTTGTTGCTGATAAACTGGACAGGCAGGACACACAGGAAACTGACTTCTGAACTTGCAAAACAAGACAATTCTGAAGGGTTCCTGCTTCATAAAAAAGTCTGCCAGACACACTATGACCTATGGGGTGAAGTTAGATGCCCCAACATTTCAGAGGAACTTTGGGTGACTGTTCAGGCAGTGAAATGTCTCTGTAAGATCTAGAGTTTATATATTATCATTCTGTGGTCTTTGGTGGAGTTGAAGACAGATAGTTATGGTTATAGTTTTCTTAGTAATTATAAAAGATAAGCTACATATAACACCTTAGACTCACTAAAATAGTATGAATGACAGAATATTTTATTTAAATCTAAATGCTAATGGACTAAACATTGTAACTATAATTCTTACTTGATAACTGTTTTGTTATATATTTTACTGTTCTAATATTAAAACCCTTCTTTTTATTTAGACTGAAAAGAGCAGATGATGGAGGAACTCCTTCTATGTATATGTTTGTCTTATTGGTTGATAAATAAAGCACTGGTGGCCAATAGGGAAGCAAGATAGGTGGGACTAGGAGTCGAGGAGGATTCTGGGAAATGTAGCAAAGAGAAGTCTTGTGATCCAGGCAGGAAGTGGCATAGCAGACAGACTCAAAATATAAGCAGGGACAAGCAGGAAATCCTTCTCTGCCTCCTCCTTCTCCTCCTCCTCCTCCTCCTCCTCCTCCTCCTCCTCCTCTCTTTTATGTAGGACCATCATGTGATCCTGGGAAGAGGACACATGCTGCCAGCATCCTCCATAAGATGTCTTTATAAATATGTAGATTAATGGCTATGGTTGATATGTAAGACAGGGCAAGCATATAAGAAAGCCTAGTCACTGGCCACCAGCATTGCAACTAAAAAAATAAAATAAAATGAAATGATTCCTAATGAAACACTGACATGCCCATAGATCCTTGCATCATACAACCCTCATCAGAGTAACTTTTTTTTGCAGTGGATGGCAATTAGAACAGAGACCCACAACTGGACAATGTGTAGAGTGAAAGACTTTGGGCTGATCAATCCTCCCCTAAAGACTCAGGGATCTATGTAGAAGAGGAGACAGAAAGATTATAAGAGCCAGATGTGGTGGATGACTCCAAGGAAACAGTATCTTACACATACAACAGGGCTGATACACCTACATACTCACAAGAACTGTAGCAGCACACACAGACATGTACAGTTTCAAACTAGACAAAGTCTCAGCACTGAGAAAGGAAAGTGAGCATGCATTCCACCCATAGCCAACTATCTTTTTGCAACTGATACTTGCTGGGAGGGAGAAAATCAATTTTCTTCAATGAAGTGACACTGGACATATTAACCACAGCCAGTGCAGGCTCTGTGCTCAGATGCAGTTGGCCAACACAAAATGGACTCTATTTTTTTGGTGGCTTCTTTATTTACCTTTGATTTGTTTGCATTATTTGACTTTCGTGTTTGTTTGTTTGTTTGTTTGTTTAGATTTTTAAGGGAGGGAGGGAAGAATGGGGAAAGAGACAGAATGAAATTCAGTAGGTAGAGAAGTTGGGAGGATCTAAGATGAGTTGGGGGAGGGAAAAAGTAAAGAACATGATCAAGACATATTATATAAAATATTTTTGAATGCTCAAAAATATGGGAAAGTAATTCAAAAAATTATCAAAATGGTAAGAGAGATGGCTCAGTGGTCAAGGACACTTCTTTTTCCAGAGGCTCCAATTTTGATTCCAGCTATATTGAGTGGTTTGCAACCACCTGTACCACCAGTTCCAGGAGAACATGACATTTTTGGTTTCTGAAGGCACCTGTATTCACATACACACACACACACACATACACACACACACACACACACACACACACACACAGAGAGAGAGAGAGAATTAAAAATAATAAAATTAACTTTCTAAAAGGTCTGATCTTTAATTAAAAAAAAAAAAGAATCAGGTTGTAAAACAGTAGTCCTAGGTCTCAGAAGCCTGAGACACGGAGACTTTTCTATGGGGTTTGGAAGGTAAAAACCTTTTTAAAAATGTAAAGAGTAGGCAGACTGACCTGGAACTAGGTGAGTGAGCTCCTGCCCGCTCCCGACCCCAGGCCAGAACACCCTACCACCCCCGCCTGTGCCTGTCGGCTTGGGCCAGACACGCCCAGGCAGGGAGGAGCTCCCTGCCCCACTAATCTGCTAGCACCCCATTCTTAGATTCCGCCGCCGCAGACTGACCTGGAACTAGGTGAGTGAGCTCCTGCCCGCTCCCGACCCCAGGCCAGAACACCCCACCACCCACATCCCACCACCCCCGCCTGTGCCTGCCGGCTTGGGCCAGACACACCCAGGCAGGGAGGAGCTCCCTGCCCCACCAATCTTCAAGCACCCCATTCTTACATTCCACCGCCGTAGACTGACCTGGAACTAGGTGAGTGAGCTCCTGCCCGCTCCCGACCCCAGGCCAGAACACCCCACCACCCCCGCCTGTGCCTGTCGGCTTGGGCCAGACAAGCCCAGGCAGGGAGGAGCTCCCTGTGCCCAAATCTGGTAGCACCCCACTCTTCCATGCCACCGAACGACCGAGAAACTAGGAACTAGCGAGGAGACCACCAGGAGTGTCGAGATCATCTAGAGTTGTGGACATCGAATTCCTAGCCCCCACACACCACTGGGTCACAAGAGGAGATAGAGAGAACCCACCCGCACCCACTAAAAGAAGATATGGGGAGAAGACAGAATAAGATTTTACTCAACAACACAAAGACCAACATGACACCACCAGAATCTAGGGACTCCACTCTGGCAAGAGCTGAAAAGCCCAACACAGAGCATGAAGATGAGATGGACCTCAAAAATTATCTCAGCAAGTTGATAGAGACCTTTAAAGAGGAAACAAGAAAATCCCTTAAAGAAATAGAAGAGAAAGCAAACAAAAAATTAAATGAATTGGAGGAAAAGACAAACCAAAAAATTCAAGAAATAAATAAATCTCTTAAAGAATCTAAAGAAAGCCAAGAAAAAACATCCAAGCAAGTGAAGGAAGCTCTTGAAATAGTTCAAAGCATGAAAGCTGAAATACACACAATAAAGAAAACACAGAATGAGACCATGTTGGAAATGGAAAGGTTGGATAAACGATCAGGAACTAAAGATGTAAGTATATCCAACAGGATTCAAGAAATGGAAGAGAGAATCTCAGCCACTGAAGACTCGCTAGAGGATATACATTCATCCACCAAAGAGAACCTCAAGTCCAACAAAACCCTAACACAAAATATCCAGGAAATATGGGACACCGTAAAAAGGCCAAACCTAAGAATAATAGGTGTAGAAGAAGGTGAAGAAACACTGCTCAAAGGTACAGAAAACATATTCAACAAAATCATAGAAGAAAACTTCCCCAACCTACAGAAGGATATGCCTATGAAAGTACAAGAAGCTTACAGGACACCAAACAGACTGGACCACAAAAAGAAGTCCCCCGACACATAATAATCAAAACACCAAATCTACAGAATAAAGAGAAAATATTAAGAGCAGCAAAGGAAAAAGGCCAAGTAACATATAAAGGCAAACCAATCAGAATCACACCCGACTTCTCAATGGAAACTCTGAAAGCCAGAAGGTCTTGGATAGATACCCTACAAGCACTAAGGGAGCATGGATGTCAACCCAGACTACTGTACCCAGCAAAACTTTCAATCACTATAGATGGAGAAAACAAGATATTCCACGACAAAAACAGATTTAAACAATACATATCCACAAATCCAGCACTACAGAAGGCTCTGGAAGGAAAACTCCAACCCAACGAACATAACTACACTCACTAAAACACTGGCAGTAGTTAATCAAATTTCACCAAACACAAAAAGAAACAGGAGGGCAAAATCCACACGCAATGATACCACCAACAATAAATCCAAATCTAAGAAGAACCAATGAACAATGGACGTTAATATCCCTGAATGTCAATGGTCTTAACTTACCCATAAAAAGATATAGGCTAACAGAATGGATACGAAGACAGAATCCATCCTTCTGCTGTTTACAAGAAACACACCTCAACTTCAAAGACAGGCGATACCTCAGAGTAAAAGGATGGGAAAAAATTTTCCAATCAAATGGGCTCAAGAAACAAGCTGGGGTAGCAATACTAATATCTAACAAATTAGACTTTAAACTGAAAGCAATCAAAAGAGATAAAGAAGGGCATTTCATACTCATCACAGGAAAAGTCCATCAAGATGAAGTCTCAATCCTGAACATCTATGCCCCTAATACAAAAGCATCCACTTTTGTAAAAGAAACATTACTAAAGCTCAAACCACACATAAAACCACACACACTTATAGTAGGAGACTTCAACACCCCCCTTATACCACTGGACAGAACTACTAGACAGAAACTTAACAAAGAAACAAAGGATCTGAAAGAAGTTATGACACAACTGGGTTTAACAGATATCTATAGAACATTCCATCCAAACACAAAAGAATATACCTTCTTCTCAGCGCCACATGGAACCTTCTCAAAAATTGACCACATAGTTGGCAGCAAAGCAAACCTCCACAGGTACAAAAGTATTGAAATAACCCCCTGTATCTTATCAGACCACCATGCATTAAAGCTAGAATTCAACAGCAATACGAATTGCAGAAAACCTACATTTACGTGGAAAATGAATAACTCCCAATTGCACCATTCCTGGGTTGAGGAAGAAATAAAAAAAGAAATCAAAGACTTTCTAGAATTTAATGAGAATGTAGACACAACATACCCGAACTTATGGGACACCCTGAAAGCAGTGCTAAGAGGGAAGTTCATAGCACTAAGTGCTCACATGAAGAAACTGGAGGAAAGTCACATTAGAGAATTGACAGAACAACTGAAAGCTTTAGAGCAAGAGGAAGCAAACACAAGGAGGAGTAGACGCCAGGAAATAATCAACCTGAGAGCCGAAATCAACAAAGTAGAAACTAGGAAAACAGTACAAAGAATCAATGAAACAAAGAGTTGGTTCTTTGAGAAGATCAACAAGATAGACAAGCCTCTAGCCAAACTAACCAAAAGGCAGAGAGAGAGCATGCTAATTAACAAAATCAGAAATGAAAAGGGAGACATAACAACGGACACTGAGGAAATCCAGAGAATCTTTAGGTCATACTTTGAAAACCTGTATTCCACAAAATTGGAAAACTAAAGGAAATGGACAACTTTCTGGATAAATATCACTTACCAAAATTAAATCAAGATCAGATAAACAGTTTAAATCGAACTATAACCCCTAATGAGATAGAAGCAGTCATCAAAAGCCTCCCAACCAAAAAAAGCCCAGAGCCAGATGGCTTCACTGCAGAATTCTACCAGAAATTCAAACAAGAGCTAATTCCAGTACTCCTCAAACTGTTCCACACAATAGAAGCAGATGGGATATTACCAAACTCTTTCTACGAGGCTACAATCACTTTGATACCCAAGGCTCACAAAGATATGACTAAGAAAGAGAACTACAGAACGATATCCCTCATGAACATCGATGCTAAAATACTCAATAAAATATTGGTCAACCAAATACAAGAACATATCAGAAAAATCATCCACCATGATCAAGTAGGCTTTATCCCAGGGATGCAAGGATGGTTCAACATACGAAAATCCATCAATGTAATCCACTATATAAACAAACTGAAAAAGAAAAACCACATGATCATCTCACTAGATGCTGAAAAAGCCTTTGACAAAATCCAACATCCCTTCATGATAAAGATCTTGGAGAGAACAGGAATAACAGGAACATATCTAAACATGATCAAGGCAATATATACCAAACCAATAGCCAACATCAAAGTAAATGGAGAGAAACTCAAAGCGTTTCCTCTAAAATCAGGAACAAGACAAGGCTGTCCACTCTCTCCATATCTCTTCAATATTGTACTTGAAGTTCTGGCTATAGCAATAAGACAAGAAAAGGGGATCAAAGGGATACAAATTGGAAAGGATGAAGTAAAACTTTCACTATTTGCAGACGACATGATAGTCTACATTAGTGACCCGAAAAACTCTACCAGGGAACTCCTACGGCTGATAAACACCTTCAGCAAGGTAGCAGGATACAAAATTAACTCAAAAAAATCAGTAGCCCTACTATATACAGATGATAAATCCAATGAGAAAGAAATCAGGGAAACATCACCTTTCACAATATCCACAAGCAACATAAAATATCTTGGGGTAACACTAACCAAAAAAGTGAAAGATCTGTACAATAAGAACTTTGAGACTTTAAAAAAAGAAATTAAAGAAGATACCAGAAAATGGAAAGATCTCCCATGCTCGTGGATAGGTAGAATTAACATAGTAAAAATGGCAATCCTGCCAAAAGCAATCTACAGATTCAATGCAATCCCCATCAAAATCCCAACACAGTTTTTCACAGACATTGAAAGAACAATACTCAACTTTATATGGAAAAATAAAAAGCCCAGGATAGCCAAAACAACTCTTTACAATAAAGGATCTTCTGGAGGCATCACCATCCCCGACTTCAAGCTCTACTATAGAGCCATAGTTCTGAAAACAGCTTGGTATTGGCACAAAAATAGACTGATAGACCAATGGAATCGAATTGAAAACCCTGATATCGACCCACGCACCTATGGATACCTTATTTTTGACAAAGGTGCTAAATCTATACAATGGAAAAAAGACAGCATCTTCAACAAATGGTGCTGGTACAATTGGATTCGGACATGCAGAAAATTACAGATAGATCCATACCTGTCACCATGCACAAAACTTAAGTGCAAATGGATCAAAGATCTCAGCATAAATCCAGTCACACTGAATCTTCTAGAAGAGAAAGTGGGAACTACCCTTGAACAAATTGGCACAGGAGACCACTTCCTGAACATTACGCCAGAAGCACAGACATTGAGGTCTGCAATTAATAAATGGGACCTCCTGAAACTGAGAAGCTTCTGCAAGGCAAAGGAAACAGTCAGTAGGATAAAACGACCACCCACAGAATGGGAAAAGATCTTCACCGATCCCACATCTGACAGAGGACTGATTTCCAAAATATATAAGGAGCTCAAGAAGCTAGCCACCAAAACACCAAACAACGAAATTAAAAAGTGGGGTGCAGAACTAAATAGGGAATTCTCAACAGAGGAATCTGAAATGGCTGAAAGACACTTAAAAAAGTGCTCAAAATCATTGGCCATCAGAGAAATGCAACTCAAAACAACTCTGAGATACCATCTCACGCCTGTCAGAATGGCTAAAATAAAAAACACCAATGACAATCTATGCTGGAGAGGATGTGGAGAAAAAGGAACACTCCTCCATTGCTGGTGGGAGTGCGATCTTGTAAGACCACTCTGGAAATCAGTATGGCGGTTGCTCAGAAAAATGGGAATCAGTGTACCTCAAGATCCAGCCATTCCTCTCTTGGGTATATACCCAAATAGGGCATGTACTTACAACAAGGACATATGTTCAACCATGTTCATAGCAGCATTGTTTGTAATAGCCAGAACCTGGAAACAACCTAGATGCCCCTCAACTGAAGAATGGATTGAGAAAATGTGGTACATCTATACAATGGAGTACTACTCAGCAGAAAAAAGCAACGGAATCTTGAAATTCGCAGGCAAATGGATGGAACTAGAGGAAACCATCCTGAGTGAGGTAACCCAGTCACAAAAAGACAAACAAGGTATGTACTCACTGATATATGAATTTTAGACATAGAACAAAAGACTACCAGTATATAATGCTCTTCACCAAAGAAACTAGGAAACATGAAGGACTCTAAGGGTTAAATGGTCCCCAGGAATGGAAGTGGCATGAACTCCCGAACTAATTGGGGGCATGAGGGGGGGGGGGAGCTGCTACAATAAGAGCAAGAGAAGAGGAGAAGAGGAGAGGAAATGGAGGGGCAGAAACATTGAGTTGGGGGAAGAATAGAGGAAAGAGAGCAAGATGAGAGATACGATATCAGAGGGAGCCACTGTAGGCCCGAGAAGGGATCAGGAACCAGGGAGATCTCCAGAGACCTACAAGGATGACACGATCTGACAATCCAGGCAATGGTGGAGAGGATAACCTAAAAACCCTCCCCCTAAAATGAGATTGATGACTTCTCTTTATGCCATCCTAGAGCCCTCACCCAGTGGCTGATGGAAACAGAGACAGACATCCACAGATATACAATGAGCCGAAATCGGGAATTTAGTTGAAGAGAGGGAGGAATGAAGAACGAAGGGGTCTGTACTAGGATGGAGAAACCCACAGGAACTGTTGGCCTGAACAAGGGAGAGCACATCGACCCCAGATGCTGTCCAGGAGGCCTGTACAAGACTGATCCAGACCCCTGAACATGAATGTCAATAAGGAGGCCTCTGTACTTCAGGGAGCCTCTGGTAGTGGATTAGTATTTTTCCCTTGAAAGACCGCCCCCCCCGGGCCGTAGCCTTTCTACTCTGGTCGGCAGCTGGCGTGGCGCGCGAATACATCCTTCCCTCCTTAGCACTCTCCCCGACCTTTTGATCTCTGCAGCTGCTGGCCCTCACTCCCCGCCCCACGCAAGGCCAACCCCCGCCGGATCGCTCCGTCCCAAGGCCAGCCATCTGGACCGGCAGAAGATAAGGCCATTTCGCCTGGCTATTAAACCTTGAGAAAATGCTGATTTGATGCTTTTCGCTTCTGTACTGTGCCTGTTTTCCCTTATAAAAAGGACCCTCCTTCCGGGGCTCGGGGCTTGGCAAAACAGAAGCTAAGCCCCGGATATCCGTGTTATTAATAAATCCTCTTGTTCTTGCATCCAAAGTTCGTGGTTTCGCTGATTCCTGGGTGTGGGTCTCCTTCTACGAAAGTACCTCTGCGGGGGTCTTTCATTTGGGGGCTCGTCCGGGATCGAGACCCCCTGCCCAGGGACCACCGACCCACTTTTGGGAGGTAAGTGTTATGTGGATCCACTGTCTTGTCTCGTCTGGTCCTGTCTTTCTGTCTGAAACCATTTTATGAACTGCGCGCCCGCGTTGGTAGTACACAGCTGCGTACATTTGTATTTGACGGGTTCGGACTCCCGACCGCGGCTCCAGGAGACGTCCTGGTAGCGATTGAAGCATTAGTGGGCTCACCTTTGTACTTTTGTTTTTGAGCTGAGATCTATGACTGGACAGCTTCCCAACCTCTTTGGAGAGGGTCCTCGGCTTGAAGGATTTGCAATCCTTACCGGGGACGAAGAAGGCTGGCCCCCTTCTTCAACCCCCTCTCAAATCTTACTATCGACTCTGCGCAGCGAAAGCCTGTTCTGTTTTGCTTAGTCTTTGTATTATAACCATTATCTGTGTTCTACTAAGTCTAGAAACTATGGGACAAACTATCACCACTCCTTTGTCCCTAACACTCTCACACTGGAGAGATGTGCAGGATTATGCTCATAACCAATCTGTTGATGTGCGTAAAAGCAAATGGATTACTCTTTGTTCCTCAGAATGGCCAGCCTTTGACGTTGGCTGGCCGCGAGATGGTACCTTTAACCTCCAAACTATATTTCAGGTGAAAGAGAAGACTATGGATCCTGGACCACAGGGGCATCCTGACCAGGTGGCATACATAGTCACTTGGGAGGCCTTGATTCAGGACCCCCCCCGATACGTCCTTTCCTACACCCCAAGGGCTCCCCCTCCCTTCCTCCCTCTAACCGCCCCAACCGGCCCATTCCCTCAACTCCTAGCCTTTCCAATCCCCAGCTCCCTCCCCACTCCAGCCTTTACCCTACAGCGGTAAAGGACGCTAAAGCTGAAGAAAAGAAGACGCCTGAGGTGCTTCCCCCGGGAGAAAACCTGTTGGCTGACCTATTGATTGAGGAGCCCCCGCCATACCCGGCGCTGCCGCCCCCGCCAGAGGCAGAAGCGGCCCCCGCCGTCTCGGCAGAGACGGCTTCAGCTCCCCCACCTGACCCTTCCCCAATGGCTCACCGACTAAGAGGTCGTAGGGAGCAGCCCGCTCCAGATTCAACCTGCTTTGCCCCTCCGAACTGGACCGAATGGCCAACCTCAATATTGGCCATTCTCAGCATCGGACCTCTATAACTGGAAAAATAATAATCCTTCCTTCTCTGCAGACCCTGTGAGGCTGACATCTCTCATAGAATCGGTCCTCACAACTCACCAACCTACCTGGGATGATTGTGAACAGATTTTGCAGGTTCTCTTAACCTCGGAGGAGAAACAGCGCGTTCTACTAGAGGCACGAAAGAATGTCCCAGGAGCCAACGGGCAGCCCACCCAGCTGCCCAATGAAATCGATGCGGCTTGCCCTCTTGAAAGACCTGAATGGGATTTTACTACTGAAGCAGGTAGGACCCATCTACGTCTCTATCGCCAGTTGCTGGTAGCGGGTCTCCGGGGGGCAGGACGCCGACCCACCAATTTGGCCCAGGTAAAGCAGGTAATACAGGGGGCGGAGGAATCGCCCGCCACTTTTCTAGAGAGACTAAAAGGAGCATATAGAATGTATACTCCCTATGATCCAGAAGATCCAGGGCAGGCCACCAGCGTTTCTATGTCCTTTATTTGGCAGTCAGCTCCGGACATAAGAAACAAGCTCCAAAGGCTAGAAAATTTACAAGGATATACGCTCCAAGACTTGTTAAAGGAAGCAGAACGTATTTTTAATAAGAGAGAGACACAGACAGAAAGAGAAGAACGTTGGAGAAAGGAAGCCCAGGAAAGAGAGGAAAGACTGAGAAAAGAAGCTGAGGAAAAAGAGGCTGCAAGAGACCGTAAGCGGAACGGAGAGATGAGCAGGCTATTGGCCACAGTAGTGACAGGCCAGAGACAGAATAGGCAGAGGGATGGCAGAAGGGGGCCCCACCTGGACAGGGATCAATGCGCTTACTGCAAAGAAAAAGGACATTGGGCAAAAGAATGCCCTAAGAACCCCCGGGCCAAGCCTCCACGGCCAAGAACCTCTGACCTTCTAAACCTAGAAGATTAGAGAAGTCAGGGCCAGGAGCCCCCCCCTGAGCCCAGGATAACACTGCAAGTCGGGGGGCATCCGGTCACCTTCCTAGTAGATACAGGGGCACAACATTCCGTTCTGAATCAGTCACCCGGACCCCTGAGTCACCGGACTGCATGGGTACAGGGGGCTACGGGTGGAAAGCAGTACCGTTGGACCACAGATCGGCAGCTCCAGCTCGCGACCGGTAAGGTCATGCACTCTTTCCTCCATGTGCCTGATTGCCCCTATCCCTTACTAGGACGGGACCTATTGTCCAAACTAAAAGCTCAAATACACTTTGAGAAATCAAAAGTCAAAGTCACAGGGCCAGAAGGAATTCCCCTCACCATCTTGACAATGTCCATAGAAGATGAATATAGGCTCCATGAAAAAGAGACTAACCCAGGCAACCAGGAAACCCCTGACCACTGGCTCTTGGAGTTTCCCCAAGCCTGGGCTGAGACAGGCGGGATGGGCCTTGCCATCAACCAGGCCCCAATTATAGTAACCTTAAAAGCTGCCGCCCTTCCTGCATCCGTCAAGCAGTACCCGATGCCTAAAGAGGCCCGCGAAGGAATCCGGCCACACATTAAAAGGTTACTTGAACAAGGGATTCTGACGCCCTGTAAATCTCCTTGGAATACACCTTTGTTGCCCGTCAGGAAGCCAGGAACCAATGACTATAGGCCAGTACAGGATCTGAGGGAGGTCAATAAAAGGATAGAGGACATACACCCTACTGTCCCCAACCCTTATAATTTGCTGAGCGGATTGCCACCCAACTATACCTGGTATACAGTCTTAGATCTTAAAGATGCCTTCTTCTGCCTCTGCCTGCATCCCACCAGCCAACCTATATTTGCCTTTGAATGGCAGGATGCTGACCTTGGAATCTCTGGGCAGCTAACTTGGACTAGGTTACCTCAAGGGTTTAAGAACAGCCCCACCCTTTTTGATGAAGCTTTACATCAGGACCTGGCAGGATTCCGGGTCCGGTACCCCGCACTAATCCTCTTACAGTATGTAGATGACATCCTCCTGGCAGCCAAAACCAAAGAAGAATGCAAGGAAGGCACTCAAGCCCTCCTCCAGACTCTTGGGAGCCTAGGGTACCGGGCATCCGCCAAGGAGGCCCAGATATGTCAGAAACAGGTGACCTATTTAGGATACAAGATAAAGGATGGACGGCGATGGCTAACGGAAGCCCGTATGCGAGCCATCTTAGACATTCCCACCCCACAAAATCCCCGCCAACTGAGAGAGTTCTTGGGAACGGCAGGCTTCTGCCGCCTATGGATCCCCGGGTTTGCCGAAATGGCGGCTCCCCTCTACCCCCTCACTCGGCCAGGGGTTGCTTTTAAATGGGAAGAGCCCCAAAAGAAAGCCTTCACCAACATCAAAAAGGCTCTCCTTGAATCACCAGCCCTGGGTCTACCGGACTTAGCTAAGCCATTTGAACTCTTTATAGATGAGAAAGGAGGCTATGCCAAGGGAGTCCTCACCCAAAAACTGGGGCCTTGGAGAAGGCCCACTGCATACCTCTCCAAGAAATTGGATCCTGTAGCATCGGGATGGCCACCCTGTCTCCGAATGATTGCCGCCATAGCCCTGCTAGTAAAAGATTCTTACAAGCTAACCTTGGGGCAGCCTTTGACCATACATGCCCCTCATGCGGTTGAGGCAGTCATCAGACAGCCTCCAGACAGATGGCTCACTAATGCCCGAATGACTCATTACCAGACTATGCTGTTGGACAAAGACCGGGTCCACTTTGGGCCTCTGGTGACTCTGAATCCAGCCACCTTGCTCCCTCTCCCAGGGAGCCAGAGGCTCATAATTGCTTACAGGTACTGGCTGAGGCCCATGGGGCGAGACCCGACCTGACTGACCAGCCTCTACCCAGCCCGGACCACATCTGGTTCACGGATGGAAGCAGCTTTTTGCATCAAGGAAAATGAAGGGCGGGCGCAGCAGTCACCACAGAGAATCAGGTCGTCTGGGCTCAGGCACTCCCTCCCGGAACCTCCTCGCAGAGGGCGGAGCTCATTGCCCTCACGCAGGCTCTAAAATTGGCAGAAGGTAAGAGGCTCACCGTGTACACAGTCGTTATGCCTTTGCCACTGCACACATACATGGAGAAATTTACAGACGGAGGGGGTTGCTTACCTCAGAAGGGAAGGACATTAAGAATAAGGAGGAAATCCTCGCTCTCCTAAGAGCTCTTCATCTGCCCTCCGCCTTAAGTATCATACATTGCCCCGGACATCAAAAAGGGGATTCTCTTGAAGCCAGGGGCAATCGAAGGGCAGACTTGGCTGCCCGAGAGGCGGCCCTGACCACAGACACCACTAGCCTCCTGGCTCTAGAGCCCACCAACGACCGTCCCTCCCCCTCATGGGACTATGAACAAAGAGACATCCAAACCCTAGAGAAATTGGGAGCCACAAAGGAACCAAACGGGGATTGGACTTATGAAGGAAAGACTGTCATCCCCTACCGGGTAACCAAGTACCTAGTGACATTTTTACATAAGATGACACATCTGAGCTCCAAGAAGATGCGGGAGCTCCTCGAACGAGAAGAGGAATTCAATTTCCTTTTGGGGAAGAATGACATTTTAAAACAGGTAACTGAACAATGTGATGCGTGCGCCCGAGTCAACGCATCCAGACTGAAGCTTCCTCCCGGGAACCGGGTCAGAGGCTACCGGCCCGGAACACATTGGGAGATAGATTTCACTGAGATTAAACCAGGTAAATATGGATACAAGTATCTATTAGTTTTTGTAGACACCTTTTCAGGATGGGTTGAAGCCTTCCCTACTAAACATGAAACAGCCAAGATCGTTACTAAGAAATTGCTTGAAGAAATCTTTCCACGTTATGGGATGCCTCAGGTACTGGGAACAGATAATGGGCCCGCCTTCACCTCCCAGATAAGTCAGTCAGTGGCCACCTTGTTGGGGATTGATTGGAAATTACATTGTGCTTACAGACCCCAAAGTTCAGGACAGGTAGAAAGGATGAATAGAACAATCAAGGAGACTTTAACAAAATTGTCGCTTGCAACTGGCACTAGAGACTGGGTCCTCCTACTCCCCCTAGCCCTCTATCGTGCTCGCAACACCCCTGGGCCACATGGGCTCACACCTTTTGAAATCCTGCATGGAGTACCTACTCCTATCATTAACTTTCTTGATCAAGATGTCTCAGATTTTGCTAACTCCCCTTCTCTCCAAGCTCATTTACAGGCACTACAATTAGTACAACGGGAGATTTGGAAACCCCTTGCTCAAGCTTATAAAGACCAGAGGGACCATCCCACCATCCCCCATTCCTACCAGATCGGGGACACCGTTTGGGTCCGGCGTCACCAGGCCAAGAACCTTGAACCCCACTGGAAGGGACCCTACATCGTTTTGCTTACCACTCCCACCGCACTCAAAGTAGACGGCATTGCAGCTTGGATACATGCTTCACATGTAAAGCCAGCCCGACCCACCGATTCAGCCACTGCATCAGAATGGACCGCACACCGCACTCAAAATCCTTTAAAGATAAGACTCTCTCGTACACCCTCCTGTTGATTGGTTGTCTGTTTACCCCCCATGTAGCAACTAACCCCCACAGGGTTTATAATATCACCTGGAAAATAGCCAATCTAGGGACCGGGGAAATAGCCAACCTCAGCACTTATATAGGGACTCTACATGATGGGTTCCCTCCTCTCTATGTCGACCTATGTGACTTAGTAGGGTCTGATTGGGATCCCTCTGACCAGGAACCATTCCCAGGGTACGGATGTCACCACCCTGGGGGAAGGATAGGAACAAGAAGCAAGGATTTTTATGTTTGCCCCAGCCATAGACCAACTCATGACTGCGGGGGGCCACAGGAAGGGTACTGTGCAAGCTGGGGATGTGAAACCACAGGGGAGGCTTACTGGAAACCCTCTTCCTCTTGGGATTTCATCACTCTCAAATGGAGGGAGATCCCAGGGTACGCAGGGAAAGGACCATGGAGATGTGGGCAAAGAGCCTGCGGACCCTGTTATGATAGTGCCGGAGGGGGAGGTTTTCAAGGCGCCACCCCCGGAGGAAAATGCAACCCTCTCATCCTAAGGTTCACAGATGCTGGAAAAAGGACTACTTGGGATAGTCCTAAAGTCTGGGGACTCCGGCTGTACCGAGCAGGGAAAGATCCGGTGACCTTATTCTCCCTGTACAGACAAATTACTCCCCTAAGCCAACAATCAGTCGGGCCAAACCCAGTAATAGCGGACCAGAGAGCCCCAACCCAATTCCAAGTCCCTGAACCCCCTACCGTTCCTAAAGCTATCACTCCTACCCCAGGTGCTGTCATCTTCTCCCCCACCCCAGACGCCCTAAACATCGAGAGACCCTCCAGGTACCGGAGATAGATTATTACAATTAATCCAAGGAGTTTACCAAGCCTTAAATTTTTCAGACCCCAACAAGACTCAGGAATGCTGGTTATGCCTAGTTTCCCGGCCCCCATATTATGAAGGCGTGGCAATCAATACTGGGCAACTACTCCAACCAGACCTCAGCACCTACCAGTTGTGGAGCTGCTATGCAGCACAAGCTCACAATATCTGAGGTCTCAGGAAAGGGGCTATGCATAGGCAGGATTCCTCCCTCACATCAAGAATTATGTAACCAAGTAGAGCCATTATCTCAGGACAGCCGATACCTTGTTGCCCCTTATGGAACTTATTGGGCTTGCAGTACTGGGTTGACTCCCTGTGTCTCTACCACTGTTCTCAACACCACCATTGATTTTTGTATATTGATAGAACTTTGGCCCAAAGTCACATACCACCAACCTGAATATGTTTACAGCGTACTAGGGAAATCAACCCGATATAAGAGGGAGCCAATATCCTTTACCGTGGCCCTATTATTAGGAGGGATAACAGTGGGGGGCATAGCAGCCGGCATAGGGACCGGAACCGTTGCCCTACAAGGAATTAATCATTTTAAGCTTCTACAACAAGCCATGCACACAGATATCCAGGTCCTAGAAGAGTCAGTCAGTGCACTCGAGAAATCCTTAACATCACTCTCTGAGGTGGTCCTGCAGAACAGACGAGGATTAGATTTATTATTTTTACAGGAAGGGGGGCTATGTGCTGCCCTCAAGGAAGAATGCTGCTTTTATGCAGACCATACAGGAATAGTTAGAGACAGCATGGCCAAGCTTAGAGAAAGACTTAACCAGAGACGACAATTATTTGAATCCCAACAGGGATGGTTCGAAGGATGGTTTGCCAAGTCCCCCTGGATCACTACTCTTGTATCTACTCTCATGGGACCTCTGATTATTCTATTATTAATCCTTATACTTGGTCCCTGCATTCTGAACAAGATAACTCAATTCATTAGAGAATGATTATCTGCCATACAAACCTTAGTCTTAACTCAACAATACCACCAGCTAAAGCAGATAGATCCAGAATATCCAGAGACCTCTGAATGAAAGATTCCATTCAGTTACAAGAGAAATGGGGGATGAAAGACCCCCCCCCCGGGCCGTAGCCTTTCTACTCTGGTCGGCAGCTGGCGGGGCGCGCGAATACATCCTTCCCTCCTTAGCACTCTCCCCGACCTTTTGATCTCTGCAGCTGCTGGCCCTCACTCCCCGCCCCACGCAAGGCCAACCCCCGCCGGATCGCTCCGTCCCAAGGCCAGCCATCTGGACCGGCAGAAGATAAGGCCATTTCGCCTGGCTATTAAACCTTGAGAAAATGCTGATTTGATGCTTTTCGCTTCTGTACTGTGCCTGTTTTCCCTTATAAAAAGGACCCTCCTTCCGGGGCTCGGGGCTTGGCAAAACAGAAGCTAAGCCCCGGATATCCGTGTTATTAATAAATCCTCTTGTTCTTGCATCCAAAGTTCGTGGTTTCGCTGATTCCTGGGTGTGGGTCTCCTTCTACGAAAGTACCTCTGCGGGGGTCTTTCACCCTGGTGCAAGAAGGGACTTTGAGAGCCCATCCCATACGAAGCGTTACACTCTGGCCCTGGACACATGGGGAAGGGCCCAGGATCAGCATAGGAAGACTTGGTGGACTTTGCCGAGCCCCCGTTGAGGGCCCTACCCTGCCTGGGGAGTGGTGGGTGGATGGGGGGGGGTGGGCTGGGGGTGGGGGAGGAAGTTTGGGGGTGAGGGGAGGGAGAGGGAGAAGGGACTTGAAATAAGCTTGTTCCCTAACTAGAACTAATAAAATAAAATAAAATTAAAAAAAATAAATGTAAAGAGTAGAAAAAGAAATACAAGGCAAGAACACAGCAAGACTCATCTGGCATGCTAAATTAATACTGGGCATTAAATAAAGGATGAAAAGATGTAAAGGAGAGAGCTAGGTGAAGATCTAATATATAAATTGCTGGGCTTACTTTGGAAATCAGTATAGCGACTCCTCAAGAAAATGGGAATGAGTCATCTACCACAAGATCCAGCAATTCCACTCCTAGGCATATACCCAAAAGAAGCACATTCATACAACAAGGACATCTCTTCAACAATGTTCATAGCAGTACTATTTGTAATAGCCAGAGACTGGAAGCAGCCTAGATGCCCATCTACTAAAGAATGGATAGAGAAAATGTGGTACATTTACACAATGGAGTACTACTCAGCAGGAAAAAACAATGGAATCTTGAAATTTGCAGGAAAATGGATGGAACTAGAAGAAACCATTCTGAGCGAGGTAGCCCAATCACAAAAAGACAAACATGATATGTACTCACTCATATGTGGTTTTTAGACATAGAGTAAAGGATTACCAGCCTACAATCCACACTGCCTTAGAAACTAGTAAACAAGGAAGACCCTAAAAGAGACAAACATTGTTCCCTGTAAAAGGGGAAAGGGTCACGATCCCCTGAGCAAACTGAGAGCATGGGAAGAGGGGGGAGGGAGCTATGAGAATGAGAAGGGAAGAAGAGGAAGGATACAGAGGTCATGAGGGAGCAGAAAGGTTGAGTCAGGGGAAGAATAGAAGAAAGGATTTGCGATAGGTAGGGTTTTAGTTGGGAGGGTGGTAGGGGAGGAGGGAAGGGAGAAAGGAACTGGGATTGTCATGTAAATCAATCTTGTTTCTAATTCAAATTAAAAAATGATAAAAACAACATATTAATATGGAAAGGGAAATGTTTTGTGGTGTCCCATGCTTAGCCAGACAACTGCTGTCAACTAATGACCACCAGAAAACAGAGAATTAGTCTCTCTAAGGCATGAGCCTGGGAATTTTTCAGACCAATACATTACCATTGGAAAAACTATTCATTATCTTACTACTATAGAAGAAGGATGATCTCTCAATCCATTCAATTCTAATACCATTGTAATATTATATTTCTTGTTTTGTGATTAGAATTGTTGGGATTAAATGTCCACAACAACAAAAACAAAACAAAAAAAAGTTAAAAAAAAATTGTTGGGCTTGAGAACTGAATTCAGTTTTGAGGCTCTCATTATTACTTCTCCGAACTCCCACAGCCCCATGTCCACCAAGGAATTTCTTTGCGTTTTCAGGCCTCTCCTTGCTTCTGGGCCTTCCTTTCAGAGATGTGGTTCCAGAAGTGGTCCGTTTTGGGGGTGATGCTTAACAGATGGAATCTTGAATGGTTAGTGCTGCTGGGAGGTCCTTTCAGAGGCCCCTTGTAACTGTTGCCCCTTACCCTAGCTTGGTGCATTCCAGTGCCTGGTGCACTGTTTAGGAGGGTGCATATGAGTTTCCCTGCCGAATCTGGAACTCCCTGGGCTGTTGTCCTGCTGGGTGTACATGGTTTTGATTAAAAGTTTCTGCCTCAGAATCTTGCAGGATTCTATTGGCCAGATCTAAGCATGTAGAGTCTTGCTCTGAGAATCCCAACAGTGATGTCCACAGAGGATTTATGCTGCTGAGTTGCTCATGCATTGGGTGTTTTGAAATGTCATATTAGAGCATCTCTGAAAGTCTAGTGCTACAAGGACAGGGATTTTTCCTACTGGTTCCTTCTGCCTGTGCTGCTGCCATAGATGTGGCCTTCGCCTCAGCTCTTCAAAATGTCTGTTACTCAACATACAGAGCATATTTTTCAAGCTTCTCCTGCTCTATGTCAGCTTCTGGCATTCTGTGTCCCATTAGAAGTGAGGGGCTCTCTAAACCAAGCCAAAGCTTTCAGGATGAACTCTAGACTTTCCTGTTTTATAACATTCCCTATGTTACTTTTCTATTTAAGTTCGAAATACTCATGCATCACCCACCTCTTCTCACAGCTGTTATTTCTCTTTGGTTTATTCCATGAAGATGATCTGCCATCTTCCCTCTTCTAACGTCTATTTGTATTAAACATAATGTAGTACTGTGTGCTATAGAAGCCCAGGGTGACACAAAGCAGGAAACTTGTATCTTTGTGACTGAGGTGAGGTGGGAACGTAAAGGAAGCCTTGGGCGTCATCTATAAAGTGCCTTGTAGTTCCACTGAAGATTCAGAACTCTGCTGATGTCTGTGGAGAGCTTATGTGTGAGCATCAAATGAGGAAAGAACCATATTTGTCTGTGAAGGTGAAGAATAGGTTGAGAGAATATAGGGTAGGAGTAATTTACTCTAATTTCTATGGCAGTAGGTTTGGGCTTGGAGGGTCGAGGAAAAGTCAGTGTGGCAGAAGCAGTGACTGTTAGCCACTGTGGTGATTTAGCACATGCAGGATATGAGGAGCCAGGAGGGCAGAGCCCCGCTGATCATCATGCTAAGCAAATGTTCTATTTCAGCTTAGACTGGTGTTACCAAAACACACTTGAATTACTTCATTTCTTTACTGTTTAATTTATATTTGTTTAATCCTTGTTCTAAATATTCCTTCTTCATTGGTAAGCTCTGCAGAAACAGAAACCATTTGTTCCATTCACTGTGAACAGCCCTGAGTAAAGGTTGCTGTATGATTTCAAACTAATTTTAACCCAAACTTGAACATTCATTTGAATACATGCAATGTCTTGATTTCTGAAATGTTCAGTAAAATATTGTGGTTGGTTGAATAATTATCTGTGGCTGAAAGCTCAGTTTTAAGATCCCACCTAGATGAGTAATATTCATGAAAATTCACTGTACAAGTGCATATTTTTAAAGAAAAATACTTTGGTTTTTATTTTGTTATTCAAAATTCGAAACGCAATTAAAAGCTTTTGTGGCCAAAATTCTGGCCAAATGTAAGTTATTTTCAAACTCCAGTGGTCCTAGAGCTGTGTTGCTGCAAACAGCATTTGGAACCAATAAGCTATATTTTTAGGTTTTAAAGCAGCCAAATAGTTTGCTCTCAGTTTTCACAGGGGAAAAAAATCCCTTCTGGGCTAAAGTGTTGTGTAGTGGGGTATATTTATGCTTGAATCTTGCCAACTGACTGCCAAATAGTGGAGAACAAAAGCTTCCAGTGACTCACCCCTAATGGCTCAGCTGGTGCCAGTGTTTAGTAAATACCAGGTTCTTAAACTATATTGAAGAAGTTACAGACTGAAGTAGTTTTAGTCAAGAACATGAAACCCCAAAACATTACCATGATGTGGGCTGTAGAAGGGGATGGGGCTGAGCAGTTTTGGATGGAGTGATACAACCAGCATTTATACACAGAGTTCTGGGCCTGTGGCCTGACACTGATTGTGAAGAGTGGAGTCAAACAAGTTATAATTTGATTTTAGGTTTGTTAAGTGGATGAAAGTTGGCCTATGTCTTCAGCCCTGCTCTATAGACATCCTGTCTCCTTCAAGTCCACTTTAAGTGGCAGGCACTGTTAGTTCTCCAGAAGTCAGTCTGTCTGTGAGAGCCTAGTCACCTGCTTTGGTGCCACATAATTGGAAGCAAGGGTCCTGGCATTCTTACTTCCTAACAGCACAGCTCACACACACCCCATAACTCTCTGGTGCCAAAGTTAAATGGTGGTTTGATACGTTTGTCATTTTTATTAGGTTTTCACCTGGCATAAAGTTGATTATACTGACAGAATTAGCAAGCTAGGCACATGTGAATATTTTCTAAACAGTTCAGTACTTTGCTCTGTATGTATAGGCAACAGCAAAGGTGCTTGCTGTAGTCAGATTGTGGAGCAAGTCTCTTCAGTCTCACCAGCATGTCTGCCCCAGGCTATCAAGTTCTCTCATTCCCCAGGATTTAACATGGACACCACCTCCACGCTGGGACAGGTCCCAGAAATGGAGAAAGACTCCTTTCTCCTCATGTCCTGAGGTTGTTTTAAATTCAGGACCAGGAAATAATTAGAAAAAGAAAACTAGCACCAAAGAGTAAACAGACACAGTTGGATTCAAGATGGTGCCTGTGTATGGACGAAGGAGCAGAGTTATGTTTCTGATGCCTGCAATGTGCTGGCTTCCCTTTCTCACACTTGCTCTATTCATATTTTTTCCAGACAGTACCCATCACCTAGAGTGATCATAACTTATCTAATGCTTCAATTTATTAATTTATTAATGTTATACATCCTTTTTGTTAGGTTTCTGCTTTTATTTCTCAAAGGCATTATCATAGTTACTTTTTTATTGCAGTGGCAAAACACCATGAGCAAGGTAACTTATAAAAGAAAATTTAATTTGGAGCTTATGGTTGTAGAGGGTTAGAGTCCATGACCTCACGGTGGGAACTATAGCAGCAGGCAGGAAAGCACGTTACTGTTGCAGTAACTGAGGGCTTACATCTTGGAAAACTTAAAACACACCCCCAGTGATACACACCCCTCCAAGGTACACCTCCTAATTCTTCCCAGATAATTCCACACACAGGAAGCAAAACATTCAAGTATAAGAAACAAATTGGCCATTCTTATTCAAATCGTCAGAGGCATATATGGTAAAAGACATGAAAGACAGGAGGTTTTATTAATTTATTTTTTACATTCCAATCCCTCCCTCTTCTCCTTCCACTCCCCAAACCCCCCACCTCCCATATGCTCCTCGGACAGGGTAAGACCACCCCTAGGAAGTCTGCTAAGTCTGTCCCATCATCTCATTGAGGCAGGACCAAGGCACCTTTCCACCCCCCACACCCATGTGTCTTGCTGAGCAAGGTATCTCTCAGTACAGAATGAGCTCCACTAAGTCAGTTTGTGCTTTAGTGTTAGATCTTGGACCCACTGCCAGTGGCCTCATTTTTATCCCAGTCACACCATTGTCACCTATATTAAAGGAGTCAAGATCTAGGTCAGTCTTATGCAGTTTCCCCATTTGTCAGACCTGAGTCAGTGACTGGGTCAGCTGATTCTGTGGTTTTCCCCATCATGGTCTTGACTCCTTTGTTCATATTATCACTCCTCCCTCACTTTGATTGCACAACAGGAGCTTGGCCCATTGGTTACTTGTGGATTTCTATATCTGCTTCCATTTGTTTCTGGAATAGGGTTGTAGAATATCTAGGGTTGTGGATTGTAGGCTGGGTATCTTTTTTTATTTTTTTCTCTAGATTTTCTTTCATTTGAATTAGAAACAATCTTAGTTTACATATCAATCCCAGTTCCCTCATCCTCCCCTCCTTCCATGCCCCTGACCACCCCCTACCCCATCCCCTTTCTGCTCCCCAGGGATGGTGAGGCCTTCCATGGGGGATCTCAAAAGTCTGTCATACCGTTTGGAGCAGGACCAAGACCCTCCCCCGAGTATCTAGATTGAGAGAGTATCTCTGTGGAATGGGCTCCCAAAGTCCATTTGTATACCAGGATAAATACTGATCCACTGCCAGAGGCCCCATAGATTTCCTGGGCCTCCTAACTGACACCCATGTTCACGGATCTGGGTCAGTACTAGGCTGGTTTCCCAGCTGTCAGTCTGGGGACCATGAGCTCCTCCCCCTTGTTCAGGTCAGCTGTTTCTGTGGGTTTCTCCAGTCTGGTCTTGACCCATTTGCTCATCATTCCTCCCTCTCTGCAACTGGATTCCAGTTCAGCTCAGTATTTAGCTGTGGGTGTCCGTTTCTGTTTCCATCAGCTACTGGATAAAGGCTCTAAGAAGGCATGTAAGGTAGTCATCAATTTCATTATAGGGGAAGGGCATTTAACGTAGCCTCTCCACCATTGCTTATATTGTTAGCTGGGGTCATCCTTGTAGATTTCTGGACATTTCCCTAGTGCCAGATTTCTCTATAAATCTATAATGGCTCACTCTATTATGGTATCCTTTACGTGCTCTCCTCCGTTCTTCCCCTGACTCAATCTTCCTGCTCCCTGGTGTCCTCCTGTCCCCTCCTCTTCTCCACTTCTTTTTCTCCTAACTTTCTCTCCCCTCCCCCTGTACTCCCAATTAGCGTAGGAGATCTTGTCCCTTTCCCCTTCTCCGGGGGACCATGTATGTCTCTCTTAGGGTCCTCCTTATTTCCTAGCTTCTACAGGAGTGTGGATTGTAGGTTGCTAATCCTTTGCTCTATGTCTAAAATCTATATATGAGTGAGTACATACCATGTTTGTCTTTTTGTGACTAGGTTACCTCACTCAAGATGGTTTCTTCTAGTTCCATCCATTTGCCTGAGAATTTCAAGATTCCATTTTTCTTTGTCCTGCTGAGTAGTACTCCATTGTGTAAATGTACCAAATTTTATTTATCCATTCTTCAGTTGAGGGGCATATAGGTTGCTTCCAGGTTCTTCTATTACAAATAATGCTGCTATAAACAAAGTTGAACAGATGTCCTTGTTGTATGAATGTGCATCTTTTGGGTATATGCCCAAGAGTGGGATTGCTGGATCTCGTGGTAGACTGATTCCCATTTTCCTGAGGAATTGCCATACTGATTTCCAGTACCAATTGGCACTCCCACCAGCAGTAGAGAAGTGTTCCCCTTTCTCCACATTCTCTCCAGCATAAACTGTCATTGGTGTTTTTAATTTTAGCCATTCTGAAAGGAGTAAGATAGTATCTCAGAGTTGTTTTTATTTGCATTTCCCTGATGGCTAAGGATGTCGAACACTTTCATAAGTGTCTTTCAGCCATTTTAGATTCCTCTATTGAGAATTTAGTTCTGTACCCAACTTTTTGTTTGTTTGTTTGTTTGTTTCTCGAGACAGGGTTTCTCTGTGGCTTTGGAGACTGTCCTGAAACTAGCTCTTGTAGACCAGGCTGGTCTCGAACTCACAGAGATCTGACTGCTTCTGCCTCCTGAGTGCTGGTATTAAAGGCATGTGCCACCGCCCAGCTTTGTACCCCACTTTTTAATTGGATTAGTTGGTGTTTTGGTGACTACCTTCTTGAGTCATTGTATATTTTGGAAATCAGTCCTCTGTCAGATGTGGGATTGGTGAAGATCTTTTCCCAATCTGAGGGCTGTGATTTTGTCTTGTTGACTGTGTCCTTTGCCTTACAGAAGCTTCTCAGTTTCAGTAGGTCCCATTTATTAATTGTTCATCTCAGTGTCTGTGCTACTGGTTTTATGTTCAGGAAGCAGTCCCCTGTACCAATTCATTCAAGGGTACTTCCCACTTTCTCTTCTAAGAGGTTCAGCATGGCTGGATTTATGTTGAGGTCTTTGATCCATTTGGACTTAGGTTTTGTGCATGGAGATAGACATGGATCTATCAGCAATCTTCTACAAGTCAGCATCCAGTTATTCCAGCACCATTTGTTGAAGATGCTTTCTTTGTTTCCCTTATATGATTTTAGCTTCTTTGTCAAAAATCAGGTATTCATAGGTATGTGGGTTAATATCAGGGTTTTCAATTCGATTCCATTGGTCTACCTGCCTATTTTTATACCAATACTAAGCTGTTTTCAGGACTATAGTTCTATAATAGAGCTTGAAGTCAAAGATGGTCATGTCTCTGGAAGTTTACTTATTGTGCAGGGTTGTTTTGGCTATCCTGGGTTTTTTGTTTTTCCGTATAAATTTGAGTATTGTTCTTTCAAGTCTTCGAAGCATTGTGCCGGTATTTCATGGGGATTGCATTAAATCTGTAGATTGCTTTTTGCAAGATTGCCATTTTTACTGTGTAGATCCTACCTATCCAAGAGCATGAGAGATCTTTACATTTTCTGGTATCTTCTTTAATTTCTTTCTTTAAAGATTCAAAGTTCTTGCTATACAGGTCTTTCATTTTGGCTAGCATTACCCCAAGACATTTTATGTTGTTTGTGGCAATTGTAAAGGGTGATGCTTCTCTGATTTCGCTCTCGGCCAATTTATCATATATATATATATATATATATATATATATATATATATATATATATATAATGGAGCTACTGATTTCTTAAGTTAATCTTGTATCCTGCCACTTTGTTGAAGGTATTTATCAACTATAAGAGTTCCCTGGTAGACTTTATGGATGACTTATGTAGACTATCATATCATCTGCAAATAGTGAAAGCTTGACTTCTTCCTTTCCAATTTGTATCCCCTTTGATCTCCATTTAAGAGATTTGGAAAGAGTGGACCATCTTTTCTTGTTCCTGATTTTAGAGGAATTGTGTTGAGTTTCTCTCCATTTACTTTGATGTTAGCTGTTGGTTTGCTACATATTGGTTTTCTTATGTTTAGGTATGTTCCTGTTATTCCCTGATTTCTCCAAGACCTTTATCATGAAAGGGTGGTGGATTTTGTCAAAGGCTTTTTCAGCATCTGGTGAGATGATCATGTGGTTTTTCTTTTTCAGTTTCTTTACATGGTGGATTACATGGATGGATTTTTGTATGGTGAACAATCCTTGTATCCCTGGGATAAAGCCTACTTGATCATGATGGATGATTTCTCTGATGTGCTCTTGGATTCAATTTGTCAGTATTTTAATGAATATTTTGCATCAATGTCCATGAGGGATATTGGTCTGTAGTCCTCTTTCTATGTCTTGGTGTGGTTTGGGTACCAAGGTGATTGTAGCATTGTAAAAATAATTTGGCAATGAACCTTTTGCTTCTATTGTGTGGAACAATTTGAGGAGTACTGGTGTTAACTCTTCTTTAAATTTTGGGTAGAATTCTGCACTGAAACCATCTGGCCCTGAGCTTTTTTTGGTTGGGTGACATTTGATGACTGCTTCTATTTCATTAGTGATTATAGGTCAATTTAAATTGCTTATCTGTTCTTGATTTAATTTTGGTGAGTGATATCTATCCAGAAAATTGTCCATTTCCTTTAAATTTTCAAATTTTGTGGAGTACAGGTTTTCAGAGTCTGACCTGATGATTTCCTCCATGTCTGATGTTATGTCCTTTCCATTTCTGAATTTTTGTTAATTTGCATGTTGTCTATTTTCCTTTTGGTTAGTTTGTATAAAGGTTTGTCTATCTTGTTGATTTTCTTAGAGAACCAACTCTTTGTTTCATTGATTCTTTGTATTGTTTTCTTTGTTTCTACTTTATTGATTTCAGCCTGCAATTTGATTATTTCCTGGTGTCAACTCTTCCAGGGTGAGTTTACTTCTTTTTGTTCTGGAGCTTTCAGTTGTGCTGTTAATTCTCTAATGTGACTATTCTCCAGTTTCTTCATGCAGCCAAGTAGGTTTCTTGTGGCCCCGAGAAGAAGGCATATTCTTTTTAGTTGGGATAGAATGTTCTATAGCTGTCTGTTAAACCAATTGGGTCATAACTTCTGATTGTTCCTTTGTCTCTTTGTTAAGTTTCTGTCTGGTGGTCCTGTCCAGTGGTGAGAGTGGGGTGTTGAAGTCTCCCACTATAACTGTGTGAGGCCTTATTTGCAATTTGAGTTTTAATAATGTTTCTTTTATGAATGTGGGTGATTTTGTATTTGAGGCATAGATATTCAGAATTGAGACTTCATCTTGATGGACTTTTGCTTTGATGAATATGAAATGACCTTCTTCATCTCTTTTGATTGATTTTAGTTTGAAATCTAATTTGTTAGGTATTAGGATTGCCACACCAGATTGTTTCTTGGGTCCATTTGATTGGAAAATTTTTCCCAACCATTTACTCTGAGGTACCATCTTTCTTTGAAGTTGAGATGTGTTTCTTGTATGCAGCAGAAGGATGGATTCTGTCTTTATGTCCATTCTGTTAGCCTGTGTCCTTTTATAGGCAAGTTAAGACCTTTGACACTGAGAGATATTAATGACCATTGATTGTTAATTCTTGTTTGTTTTGGATTTGTTGGTGGTGCTGGTATTATGTGTGTATTCCCCCCCTTTTTTTTCTTTTGACCTTTGGTAAAATGGGATTATCTGTTGCCTATATTTTATTGAGTGTAGTTAACTTTCTTGGGTTGGAGTTTTCCTTCCAATACTTTTTGTAGGGCTGGATGAGTGGATATGTATTATTTAAATCTGATTTTGTCATGGAATATCTTGTTTTCTCCATCTATAGTGATTGAAAACTTTGCTGGGTATAGTGGTCTGGGATGGCATCTGTGGTTTCTTGGTGTTTGTAGAATATCTATCCTGGACTTTCTGGCTTTCAGAGTTTCCATTGAGAAATCAGATGTAATTTTGATATGTCTGCCTTTATATGTTACTTGGCTTTTTTCCTTCGCTGCTCTTAGTACATTTTCTTTATTCTATATGTTTAGTGTTTTGGTTATTATGTGGTGAGGGGACTTTTTTGTGGTCCCCTCTAGTTGGTGTTCTGTAAGGTTCTTGTACTTTCATTGGCATGTCTTTCGTTAGGTTAGGAAAGTTTTCTTCTATGATTTTGTTGAGTACTTTTTCTGCACCTTTGGTTTTCTTCACCTTCGCCTATACCTATTATCTTTAGGTTTGGTCTTTCACTGTGTCCCATATTTCCTGGATATTTTGTGTTAGGGATTTGTTGAACTAAGATTTTCTTTGTTTGAGAAATCTATTTCTCCTTGTGTATCTTCAACACCTGAGATTCTCTCTTCCATCTCTTGTATTCTGTTGGTTTTGCTTGCATCTGTAGTTCCTGATCATTTACCCAGTTTTTTCTATTTCCAGCATTCCCTCAGACTGTGTTTTTTGTTTGTTTGTTTGTTTGTTTGTTTCTCTTTCAGCTTTCAAGCCTTGAACTGTTTGAATTATTTCCTTCACTTATTTGGTTGTGTTTTCTTGGCTTTCCTAGTTTTCTTTAAGAGATATGTTTATTTCTTGCAATTTTTGATTTGTCTTTTTCCTCCATTTCTTGAATTTTTGTTTCTTTTTTCTTCCACCTCTTTTAAAGATTTTCTGATTTCCTTTTTGAGTGTCTCTCTCATCTTCATAGAGTTGTTTTTAAGGTGGTTCTCTTCTGCTTCATCTGTGTTGCAATGCTCAGGTCTTGCTGGTGTAGAGTCCCTAGACTCTGGTGGTGTCATATTGGTCTTTCTATTGTTGAATGTGTTCTTATAATGTCATCTTCCCATCCCTTCTTCCAGTGGATACAGGTGGGGTCTTTTCATCTCCTGGTCGGTATGGGTCCAAGGTTCTCTTTCAGTGCATGCAAGCAGGTCCAGTTCCCCAATGGATCTCCTGGTGGGTGCACGAAGGTCTAAGACACTCCCTGTCCTGGTGGGTGGAGGTAAGACTAGCACTTAGATGTTGGCAGATGGCTTAGCCTGCCAGGGTGGGTTCACCTGCAAGCACTCTCTGGACCAGGAGACTCCAAGGAGGGCAAAGGGAAGGTGGCCAGAAACAGGCCCGAGCTCACCTATTCCCATGGGTGGAGTTGGGAGTAGCACTGCAATGTCAGCAGACTCTAGATGGCTTGGTCTGCTGGGGTGGGTCAAACTGTATGCAGTCCCCAGGCCAGGAAACCCCAAGGAGGTGGCTGGGTATCTTTTGCTTTATGTCTGGTATCCACTTATGAATGAGTACATGCTATATTTCTCTTTCTGGTTTTGGATTACCTCACTCAGGATTTTTTTTCTAGTTCTGTCCATTTGCCTGCAAATTTCAAGATGTCATTGTTTCTTACCACTGAGTAGTATTCCATTGTATAAATACACCACATTTTCTTTGTCCCTTTTTCAGTTGAGGGGCAGCTAGGTTGTTTCCAAGATCTGGCTATAATGAATAATGTTGCTATGAACATAGTTGATCAAATGTCCTTGAAGTGTGAATGTGCCTCCTTTCAGTAAAGTATTGCAGGGTCTTGAGGTAGATTGATCCCTAATTTTCTAAGAAATTGCCATTTTGATTTGCACAGCAGCTGTACAAATTTGCACTCCCACCAGCAATGGAAGGTGATCCCCTTTCTCCACATCCTCTCTAGCATAAGCTGTCATCGGTGTGTTTGATCTTAGCCATTCTGATCGGTATAAGATGGAATCTCGGAGTGGTTTTAATTTGCATTTCACTGATGACTAAGGATGTTGAACATTTCCTTAAGTGTCTTTCTACCATTTGAGATTGTTCTGTTGAGAATTATCTGTTTATATCTGTACCCCATTTTTTAATTGGATGATTTGGAAGTTTGATGTCTAGTTTCTTGAGTACTTTGTATATTTTGGAGATTAGGCCTCTGTCAGATGTGTAGTTGGTGAAGATCTTTTCCCATTCTGTAGGAAACCATTTTGCCTTGTTGACCAAGTTCTTTACTCTACAGAAGCTTCTCAGTTTCAGGGGGTTCCATTTATTAATTGTTGCTCTTACAGTCTGTGCTACTGGTGTTCTATGTAGGAAGTGGTCTCCTATGTTTTGAAATGTATTTCCCACTTTCTCTTCTAATAGGTTCCATGTGGATGGATTTATATTGAGTTCTTTGATCCATTTGGACTTGATTTTGTGCATGGTAATAGAGATGGATCTATTCGCATTCTTCTACATGTTGATAGCCAGTTATACCAACACTACTTGTTGAATATGTTTCTTTTTTCCATTTTATATTTTTAGGTTCTTTGGCAAAAGTTAAGTGTTCATAGTGGTGTGTGTGTGTGTGTGTGTGTGTGTGTGTGTGTGTGTGTGTGTGTGTGTGTTGACACTGGGGTCTTTAATTCAATTCCAATGGTCCACCTGCCTGTTTTTATTCCAATGCCACCCCGTTTTCATTACTATAGCTCTATAGTAGAGCTTAAAGTCAGGGATGCTGATGCCCACACATGATCCTTTATTGTACAGGATTGTTTTGGCTATCCTGGGTTTTTTGTTTTTCCATATAAAGTTGAGTATTGTTCTTTCAAGATCTGTGAAGAATTGTGCTCAAATTTTGATAGAAATTGCATTGAATCTGTAGATTACTTTTGGTAGGATTGCCATTTTGCTATATTGATCCTACCTATCCAAGAGCATGGGAGATCTTTCCATTTTCTGACATCATCTTTAATTTCTTTCTTCAAGGACTTGAAGTTCTTGCAATACAGGTTTTTCACTTGTTTGGTTAGTTACCCCCAAGATATTTTATGTTGTTTGTGGCTATTGTAAAGGGTGATGTTTCTCTTGTTTCCTTCTCAGCCCCATTTGTCATCTGTAATAATTTTTTTTAGTTAATTTTGTATCCTGCTACATTAATAAAGGTGTTTATCAGTTGTAGGAACCCTCTTATAGAATTTTTGGGGTAAACTATCATATATCATCAAACAGCAAGAGTTTGGCTTCTTTTCCATTTTGTATCCCTTTGATCTCCTTTTGTTGTCTTATTGCTACAGCTAGAACTTCAAGTACTATGTTGAGTAGATATCGGAGAGTATATATCCTTGTCTTGTTCCTGATTTCAGTGGGATTGCTTTGAGTTTCTCTCTATTCAATTTAATGTTGGCTGTTGGGTTACTGTGTAATGCCTTTATTGTTTAGGTATGTTCCTTGTATCCCTATTTTCTCCAAGAACTTTGTCATGAAGGGGTGTTGAATTTTGTTGAAGGCTTTTTCAGCATCTAATGAGATTGTCATGTGTTTTTTTCAAGTTGTTTATATGATGGATTACATTGATGGATTTTTCATATGTTGAACCATCCCTGCATCACTGGAATGAATCTTGCTTGGTCATGGTGGATGATTTTACTGGTGCGTTGTTGAATCTGATTGCCAGTATTTTATTGAATATTTTTGCTTCTATGTTCATGAAGGAAATTGGTCTGTAATTCTCTTTCTTAGTTGTGACTTTGTATGGTTTGGGTATCAGGGTAACTGTAGCCTAATAAAAAGAGTTTGGCAATGTTCCTTCTGTTTCTATTCTGTGGAATAACTTGAGGAGTATTAGTATTAGATTTTCTTTGAACATATGGTAGAATTCTGCACTAAATCCATCTGAGCTTGGGATTTTTTTGGTTGGGAGACTATTGATAACTGTTTCTATTCCATCAGGGGTTATAGGTGTATTTAAGTTGTTTATCTGTTCTTGATTTAATTTTTGCATGTGGTACTTATCTATAAAATTATCCATCTCCTTAAAGTTTTCTAATTTTGTGGAGTGCAGGTTTTTGAAGTATTACCTGATGATTCTCTGATTTATTCAATGTCTGTTGTTATGTCCCCCTTCTCATTTATGATTTTGTTAATTTGGATATTCTCTCTGTGTTGTTTGGTTAATTTGGATAAGGGTTTGTCTATTTTGTTGAATTTCTCAAAGAACCAAATCTTCGTCTCATTGATTTGCATTGTTTTTTTGTTCCTACTTTATTAATTTCATCCATCAATTTGACTATTTCTTGTCATCTACTCCTTCTGAGTGAGTTTGCTTCTTTTGTTCTAGTGTTTCCAATTGTTCTGTTAATTCCCTGGTGTGGGATTTTTCTAGCTTCTTTACATACACAATTGTGCTATGAACTTTCCTCTCAGCACTGCTTGTATTGTGTCCCAAAAGTTTGGGTATGCTATTATCTGTTTCTTTATTTCTTCCTTGACCCAGTGGTGGTTCAGTTGATTATTGTTCAATTTTCATGTGTTTGTGGGCTTTCTGAAATTAATGTTGCTGTTGAATTCTAATTTTGGTGGTCTGATAGGGTACTGGGGTTTATTCCAATTTTTTTTATCTGTTGAGGTCTGCTTTGTTACCGAGTATGTGGTCAGTTTTGAGAAGGTTCCATGGGGTGCTGAGAAGAAGGTATATTCTTTGTCTTTGGGTAGAATGTTCCATAGATGCCTGTAAAGTCCATTTTAGTCAAAACAGGAGCCCTGATGTTTGGGGCATAAATGTTCAGAATTGAGATTTCCTCTTGATGCATTTTTCCTGTGATAAATATGAAATGCCCTTCTTTATCTTTTTTTTGATTGATTTTAGTTTGAAGTCTATTTTCTTAGATATTAGGATAACTACACCAGCTTGTTTCGTAGATCCATTTGATTTAAAAATTTCTTCCCAACCCTTTACTCTGAGGTAATGTCTGTCTGTGAGGTTGAGGTGTGTTTCTTGTATGCAGCAGAAAGACGGATTCTGTTTTTGTATCCAATCTATTAGCCTGTGTCTTTTTATACATGAATTGAGACCATTTATATTAATGGTTATCGATGGTTGCTACTTCCTGTTATTTTTGTTTTTGTTGGTGGTGATGGCATTGTGTGTTGAATTCCCTTCTTTGAGATTTGCTGCTGTAAGCTCATCTACTTCCTGTGTTCTTGTGGATGTAGGTAAAGTCCTTGAGTTGGCGTTTTTCTTCCTAGTACTTTCAGTAGGGCTGGGTTGGTGAATAGGTATTATTTAAATTCAGTTCTATCATGGAATATCTCGTTTTCTCCATCTATGGTTATTGAATGTTTTTCTGGGTAAAGTAGTCTGGGCTGGCATCCTTGGTCCCTTAGTGTCTGCATAATATCTGACCAGGACCTTCTGGCTTTCATTGTTTCCATTGAGAAGTCAGGTGTAATTCTGATAGGTCTGCCTTTATATGTTACCTGCCTTTTCTCCTTTGCAGCTCTTAGTATTCTTATTTATTCTGTATGTTTATTGTTTTGATTATTATGTGGCAAGGGGACTTTTTTGTTCCAGTCTATTTGGTGTTCTGTAAGCCTCTTGTATTTTCATAGGTATGTCTTTCTTTAGTTTAAGAAAGTTTTCTTCTATGATTTTGTTGAATATATTTTCTGTGCCTTTGTGCCTTTGAAGTTGACTTCTCCTTCTTCTATCCCTATTATTCTTAGGTTTAGTCTTTTCATGGTGTCCCAGATTTTCTGTATGTTTTGTGTTAAGGGTTTCTTGGATTCAATTTTTTCTTTGATCAATGAATCTATTTCCTCTATCATATCTTCAATGCCTGAAATTCTGTCTTCCCTCTCTTGTGTTCTGTTGTTTATGTTTGCATTTGTGCTTCCTGATTGTTTACCCAGCTTTTCTGTTTCCAGAATCCCCTCAGTTTGTATTTTCTTTATTGCCTCTCTTTCAGATTTCATGTCTTGAATCATTTTCTTCACTTGTTTGCTTTTTCTTGGTTTTCTTAAAGGGGTTTGTTATCTTCCAATTTTTGTTTGTCTTTTCTCCATTTCTTTAAGGGAATTTTTTCAATTCCTCTTTAAGGATCTCAATCATCCTCATAAAGTTATATTTTAGGTTGTTTTCTTCTACTTCATCTCAGTTTGGATGTTCTAGTGGTACCGTATTGCTGTTTATACCTTGCATGTGTTTTTACCTTGTTGTCTATGCATCTCTTCCTCTAATTGGTATAAGTGGACCTTGTGCTTCAGGGATTCTCTCTTTCTCCAATTGGTATAGTTGGGGGTTGTAACTCTATTGACTGTTCATTCAGGCAAAAGTAGAGCAGAGCTTCCAGTGAATGCTTCTCCTGGTGGAAGTGGGCCCTTGCTCAGGTGGTCACTCCTTGAGGTGCAGGTGGTGATACAGCTCTGGTGGATGCTCTTCCTGTTGGAGGTGTAGGTGCAGTTATGGGTCCAGTGGTTGATGTAGTATCGGGGTATCTCCTACCAAGAAATGGCAGTGGATGCTGACTAGGACACAGATGCTCTTTCTCAGACAACTTTTTGAGATAGTTTCTGTCTTTTCACCTGTCTATTTCTCCTTGCTCCTGGGCCTGAGGCTGAGGCCTCCTTCTGACACTACAAAGAACATTCTGATTTTCCTTATTTCTTTTCACTTTCTCTACTCCTGAAAATAAGACCCAAGTAAAAACTGTCCAAAGATGAATATTTCTTCTTAAAAAGTTTCACTGAAATCACACCAAGTCCTGAAATTCAGGCAAGGAACTGAAAATAATTTCAAATTTCCCTCTCTCTCTCTCTCTCTCTCTCTCTCTCTCTCTCTCTCTCTCTCTCTCTGTGTGTGTGTGTGTGTGTGTGTGAGAGAGAGAGAGAGAGAGAGAGAGACAGAGAGACAGAGAGAGAAAGAGAGAGAGAGTGAGAGAGAGATTATTGTAGTTACTAGCATCTCCCTTCAATGGGTCATGTGTCATGTTTACTCAAGAGGTTAATAAAATATGCAAGTACTTGTCATATAAAAGAATTGAGGCCAAATGGTATAATACAATGAAAGTCTGGAATAGATAGAGAGCAATAAGGAAAATAGCTAAGCTTTATGATTATAAAACAAACATAAAAAAGAGTAAGCTTTTCAATAACATGGTGAAAACCATATAAAAATATTGGTCCCACTGGATCCCCCAGTATTCCATCTCTTTGCTCCAAGTTCCCTGCAATTACTTATGTATAAACAGACTTCTTTATGTGTAAAAGGAGATAGGTACAGCTCCCCCCTTCCCCATCAAAACAGTTTCTGACTTCAACTATAGCAAAACTCATCACACTACGGATTTTTGTTTTGTTTTATTGGTTTTTATACTATAGATTTTGATGTTAAGAACTGCAATGTCCTCTTGGTAGATTTTCCTTTGATTGGTGCATACTGTCCTTCCCTATCTCTTCTGATGCAGTTTATTTTGTAAGATTTTAAAATGGCTACACTGGCTTGCTTATTAGGGCTATTTGCTTGGGATATATTTTTTCAGCCCTTCACTCTGAGGCGATATCTATCCTTGATGTTTTAATGTGGTTCTTCAGTGCAGCTTAAGGACAGACCCCATTTTCAAATCCATTCTGTTAGCCTGCATCTTTTTATTGGTAAATTGAGACTACTGATATTGATTATTGTGTGACACTGTGAAGGTAAAGCAATGAAGATCCCAGTATGTTGGATGTGTCAAAGCTGTAGGATACCTGCACAGGAGAGCTGCATACAGAAAGGAACAAGATCAAGAAAAAAAATCATGTTGCAGTCAAAAAAGCTGGAAGGAGTGCAAGATTCAAAAAACCATCTAAGCCCTTTGACATCAGACATAAAGGTACAAGATTTGGAGTTCATCCTGAAAGGTTTCTATTTTGCTTTGGTCCAATATTTCTACACTATGTACCCTATTCCCCCCTTTTGGAATGGTAATATATATTCTGTGCCATTGCACAGTAAAAGTGAGTAATTTTCTTTTTTATTTTATAGGGATTACAGTTAAGAGTTCACCATATGTCTCAAAAAAGACTTTGGATTTTTGACCATCTTGAGACTGGAAGACTATAGTGACTTTTGAAGTTTGATTAAATAATTTTTTCATTATGGTATAGCTACAAGCCTAGGGTCTGGAATGTGGTGCTTTGAATGAGAATGGTCCCCATAGGCTCATATATTTGAATCTTTGCTCCCTAGTCGGTAGAACTATTTGAGGAAAGGTTAGGAAAGGTGTGGACATTTGAGAGGAGACATATCACTATGGGTAGGCTTTGAGGTTTCAAAATCCTAGGTGCACTCTCTCTCTCCATAGACGATGAGAGAGAGAGAGAGAGAGAGAGAGAGAGAGAGAGAGAGAGAGAGAGACTCATTCTATAAGTTCTGTTCCTCTAGAGAACTCTGAATAATATAATGACCACACTCTCCATAACATAGAATTGTCTATTTTAATTTTCATCTTCACTAAAGGATGGTGTTTACTGAGCAGCCTAAAAGAAATTAGAGTTTCTATCTATACAGTAGAGTCTGAAGAGCCATTACAACAGGCACACACATGGTCACAGAGACTAAGGCCAAACACCCAGTAAGAGTAACTGCTGGCCCACTGCAAGCTTGCGTTGAATCCTGGTTGCTCTGATTTGTTATTGGAGACAGTTTACCCCAGCCTGTGCCTCAAGGCCTTGCAGTCTGCACCTACCAGCATCATAAATCTGGATGTCAGCCATGCTCCAGAAACTCATTAAAACACAGATATATTGTTTGTAATCTAACATATAAAGTTTGCCTGAAGACCAGAGAAGCAAATCAGCCAGCCACTAGCTCTTACCTCTACCTCAGACAGAAAGGGTGCTCCTGTCTCCATGAATCCTCAGATTGAATCTCACTGCATCTGTCTCCTCCTGCCTTATATTCCTCTCTAGTGCTGGGATTAGAGGCACATAATCCCAAGTTCTGAGATCAGAGGTGTAAACTCTGTTTCTCTTTTAGAATGATTCACTCTCTTGTAGAGCAGGGTGGCCTTGAACTCACAGAGATCTATTTGCCTTTGTCTCCTGAGTGCTGGGATTAAATGTAGCTACCACAGCCTGTCCTCTGTGGCTAACTAGTGGCTTAGATATGTGAGGATAACTAGTGGCTTAGCTCTGCATTCTGATCTTCAGGCAAGCTTTATTTGTTAGATCATAAACCAAATATCACCACAATATTATGTTTCACATGTGTCTCTCCACCAGCCTGTTCCCTTCTCCTGTGGACGCCTGGAGGTCTAAGATCATCTTCCACTTCCTGCTCACAACTCTTTTTTCAAGAGTCCAAGCTGAATTTGTCACTTGGTCCTCTGAGCTCCCACTGCCTAGAATGAGATCTTGCTTAGTGTGTCTCTTGCCCTACACTCCTTCATTGAACAGCTATTTAATAAGATCACCACAGGAGGGACGGTGCACTAAGAGTACAATAAGCCTTCCAGTTTATAATCCTGAAACTCCAACTCTAAAGATGAATAGGCTGGAATTTTACTGTGAGACTGGTAAGAGAAGACTGGTGACCAAGATGAACATGGGTAGAGCTATTCATTATACCTTTATCGTCCATCCCATAGAAACCACTTTGAATTTGCATTTAAAGGGTCTGTGATGCTGGGGCTAGAAAGTTGGCTCAGCAGTGACTAGCCCTTGTTGCTCTTGTAGAGCACACAGGATCAATTTCACAGCACCCACATGGTGGCTCACAGCTATCTGTAACTCCAGTCCCCCAAAAATCTGATTTCCTCTTCTGGCCTCTGTGGATACCAGGCACACACATCATGAACAGACATACACACAAAATAAGAAAATAATTCTAAAATAAAAGAAATCTGTGATCCAGTAAAAGTGCAACTGGCAAATCACACCAAGCCTGAAAGTCAATTCTATACCCATTTTCTAAACCCATATGACTCCATATGTTGTGGTATCCCCTTTATTTGTGTACTCTTGTACTTATAAATGAAAAACTAAAGGCTACATTTCTCCAAAATAAAAAATTCATTACTTTCTAAGCTGTACAAATAGACACTTTGGTAATTCAGATCTTCAAACTAACATGAAACTTAAGGTATCAGATTGTTTTACTCAAGGACACTTTAATATTTGTACATTCTGAGTCAGGGTGGTAGCTGCCACAGTTTGAATAAAGAAAAGTAACTTAATAGTATAAAAGTAACAATGAGCAGAAATTGTCATAAATAATGGCTGAGAAGAAGCACATGTAGCATTGCAGGGAACATTGAGTGTTCCCAGGATATCAAGTTTTGGCTTTAATAACAATATATGCTAACCTGATAGAGTGCAACTCTAATCACACATAAAGCTTTCCTCTTTTGTATTGTCCAAACACCCATTTTGTTATTGATATCATTTTTATATCTCTATTGTTTATTCATCAACATATAGGCTTAGCTGTTTTAAATGCTTTTTATCTTTTAATCCTAGAATTAAAAGTAATTCACTAATTCCATCACAGCACTATGGTATTCCCTATGGGTTTATGTATTTATTTTAACCAGCAAGTTTTATAGTTTAATAATATTCATTTGTATCAATGTTTAGCATCCTCTCCATTCAATTTCATTTCACATTTCTTAAAAACAAATCTAATGGTATGCATTCTCAACTTTGTATAGAAATGTCTTTGTCTCCTGTTTTTGAAGAGCATTTTTTTTTCCAAGCCTACTCATTTGAATGGCAGGTATTCTGTCAATACTTTAAATATTTCATCTCAATGCTTTCTGGCCTCCAGGTTTCTGCTGAGGAAATCTCCTGACACTCTCAAAAAGATACGGAGGTCCATGCCAAGATACTCTCATAACACTGTTTTAAGAGTTTCATTCTTCATCTTACTGATTTTTTTTATTTGTATGTTGTTTTCTCCTCAAACTCTACAATTTTTTAAGACTTATCATCAGGATTGCTGGTGCTATCTTTGGTTTGATTTAACCTGTTGTTTTTAATCCCTTAAATTCTTTTTGTAAATTGATTTTGATATGCTTACTTGGTTATTCTTTTTAGGAAAGTAAAATATGACTGCTCTAGTACAGTCCCCAATAGCTAGCAAGCAGGTGAGAGAACTGGCTCCAGGCTGTGCGCCCCCACCCTGGCCACCCACTGGACTCTGTCCCTCTAAGACCCACTCTGCAGCCCAAACCCATACATCCGAACATCCTACCCATGACCAGCCCACCCCAAAACCCCAACAGACACCATAAGCACAGGCGTAAACCATACCAGTTGGAAAAACAGCAGACTACATAAGCAGAGGTGCAAACTACAACAGCTGGAAGAATAGGCACTGGCACAAGCCATACCAGTTAGAAGACAGATGAGTAAATGCCAGTGTGAGAATACACTCAACAACTGAAAGAACAGTATGGCACCACAGTGATCCTAAACAGCAATACCTGAACATTCCAATGCAGCTGAAACACAACAAAATGAACTTAAAAATAATTTATGATGATAAATAATAAAGGCTCTTAAACAGGAAATGAAAAATTCCCTAAAAGAAATCAAGGAGAAGAATACAAAAAAAAATGGAAGAAATCAATAAATCCCTTAAAGAAAGCCAAGGGAAAAAAAAACAGGTAGAGAAAAAAAAGTTCAAGACATGAAAATGGAAATAAAAAAATAAAACACAAACTGACGCAATTTGGAAATGGAAAATCTTGAGGAAGTGAATAGGAACTACAGAATAGAAGAGAGAGAAGAGAGAATCTCATGCATTGAAGATACGATAGAGGAAATAGATTCATCAGTCAAAGAAATTGGTAAATCCAATAAAATCCTAGCAAAAAACATCCAGGAAATCTGGGACACCATGAAAAGACCAACCCTGAGAACTATATGGATAGGAGAAGGAAAATTCCAGCTCAAAGACACAGAAAGCATATTCAACAAAATCATAGAAGAAAACTTCTCCAACCTAAAGAAGCACATGTGTAGTTGCCATCTGTAGTAGACCCACATTGTGGCCATTTGGCAAGAATTTCCATGTAAAACCTGCCTGACAAAATGTTAATAAGGAATTCTAAACACAAAAGACCAGAATCTAGCACAGCTTCATGGTAGCAGCATCTTATTGGGTGGGTTTTGTTTCCTAGAGACAAACTTTAAGAGAGGCTTCCTGGCTCAGCCTTAGCAGAAAAAAACAAAAAAACAAAAAAAAAAAAAAAAAAAAAATGGCTCTTTTTAGATTCCCTGCTACCAAACAATTAAATGGTGTTTATGAACAATTGGCAGCATGCTTCTTGGCGGTGACATGGACATAGAAGCTCCTCAAAGTTGTGGCAATAAACATGGTTCCCACCAGTATTTCTGACATGAAGCTAGACTGTTAGGAAGGCAAGGAATGGGGCCGGGCCAACTTCTGTTTTAATCTTAGCCATGCTGTTTATCAGATTAAAGACTCGTGTGGTCAGAAAAAGATACACAGTAAAGACAGATTCAGAGGAACAAACCTCTAAACAGTATAAAGTATGTTTAAAAATATACATATGCTTGGGAGAGAAAAGAAAAAGATAAAGAAAGTCATTAAAAAAGAAATGCAGAAGCTGGGCGTTGGTGGCGCATGCCTTTAATCCCAGCACTTGGGAGGCAGAGGCAAGTGGATCTCAGTGATTTCAAGGCCAGGTTGGTCTACAGGGTGAGTTCCAGGATAGCCAAAGATACACAGAGAAACCTTGTCTCAAAATAAATAAATAAATAAATAAATAAATAAATAAATAAATAAATAAATGTAAAAAAGAAATAGAGTAAAAACAAAAGCCACATAAAGATGGAAAATACACAGAGAGTCTGGATACTGTATCTTATTGTGTTGTTTTTTAATTGTTTGCTGAGGAAAGAGCAACAGCTGCTAAAAGACATTTGATTATAAATGCTGCTGAATTAATCTAACCTATATATTTTGAAAACACCTTGACTTCAAAATTTAAGTCTAAGGACATGTTAATTTGGAAAATTAACTGCTTTTGTTTCCACAGAAGATGAAAAAGCTATGGATTCCTTCCAGACTAATATGGTTCGATCAAATAAGACCCCCCCAAGGGCTGGAGAGATGGCTCAGAGGTTAAGAGCACCAGCTGCTCTTCCAGAGGTCCTGAGTTCAATTCCCAGCAACCACATAGTGGCTCACAACCACCTACAATTCAATCTGGTGCCCTCTTCTGGCACATATGCAGAACACTGTATATGTAATAAATAAATAAATGTTTAAAAAAGAGAAAGAAATGAATACATTGGCATGGATTTTGGTTTATTGATACAAATTTAAGGTCAATTTTGTTATACGCATGTTTCTACTTTTGTTTAGATATTGTGTTTATACAGCTCATTTAAAATGTAATGTATAATTAAATATAGATTATAGTCACCTATAATAGTCAAAACTTCTGTTATTGAGATTTTCTAGATATATAGAGATATATTTCAAATGGATACATATTCTCCAAAACCTTTCAAAGATCTACAGAATATGGCATTTAAAATGGTTTATTAGGGTTTTTCATGACAGTGAGACATAACTGCTCCTGACAACACCAATTACATCAGAGAGGAAGATGGAATAATGCAGTACTAAACCCTTTCCAAAAACTTGTGTATTCCTGACAAAGAAATCCTCCTGTACAACCATTAATACACCCATCAAGATCTTTAATTTTGGTTTGTTACTACTGTCTAACCTTCATATCCCAATAGAGACTTTACTAGTTGTACCAGTAGAAAAGGGATCCACTTTAAAATCACAAAAAAGGACATGCCCATGAAGGTACAAGAAGCTCAAATAATAATCAAACCATTAAACATGCAGAATAAAGAAAGGCTTTAAGAGCTGCAAAGGGAAAAGGCCAAGTAAAATATAAAAGCAGACCTATAAGAATTATACCCAACTTCTCAATGGAGACTCCAAAAGCCAGAAGGTCCTGGAAAGATGTTTTACCAACACTAAGAGACCATGGATGCCAGCCCAGATTACTATACCCAGAAAAAGTTTCAATCACCATAGGCAGAGAAGACAAGATATTTCATAACAAAACCAGATTTAAGCAATACCTATCCACAAATCCAGTACTACAGAATGTGCTAGAAGGAAAACTCCAGCCTAAGGAAGTCTACACCCCCCCCAAAAAAAAAAACACAGGAAAGGAAATGTACACACTACCACCACCAAAACTAAAAAATAATAGGAATTCACAACCACTGATCAAAAACATCTCTTAATATAAATAGATTCACTTCACAAATAAAAACACACAGGTTAACAGAATGGGTGTGAAATAGGATCCATACTTCTAGTGAATACAAGAAACATGCCTTAACTTGAAAGGCAGACATTACCGCAGAGTAAAGGGTTAGGAAAAGATTTTTCAATTAAATGGACCTAAGAAGGAAACTTAAATGTTAGGTATCTGTCCTAATATCTAATGACTTCAAGCTAAAATTAATCAAAAGAGATGGAAAAGGACATTTCATTTTCATAAAAGAAAAATTATCAAAATGAAGTCTCAATTCTGAACATCTATGCCCCAAATACAAGGGCACCATATTTGTAAAAGAAACTTCACTAAAGTTTAATCACACATCAATCCCACACATTAGTAGTGGGAGACTTCAACACCCAATCTCACCAATGGACAGGTCTTCCAGACAGAAATTTAACAGAGAAACAAGGTAACTAACAGATGTTATGACTCAAATGGACTTATTAGACATTTACAAAAGAGCAAACACAAAAGAATATATCTTCTTCTCAGCACCTCATGAAACCCTCTCTAAAATTGAGCATATACTGGGACATAAAGCAAATCTCAACAGATACAAGAAAGTGGAATAAACCCTTGTATCTTTTTTAAAGATTTATTTATTAATTATGTATATAAAATTCTGCATCTATGTATGCCTACACACCAGAAGAGGGCACCAGATCTCATCACAGATGGCTGTGAGCCACCATGTGGTTGCTGGGACTTGAACTCAGGACCTCTGGAACAGCAGTCAATGCTCTTAACCTCTGATCCAGCTCTCCATCCCAAACTTTGTATCTTATCAGACCACCATGGATTAAAGTTAGAGTTCATCAACAACACAAACTGCAGAAAGCCTACAAACTCATGGAAACTGAACAATGCTCAGCAGGATCACCACTGAGTCTAGGAAGAAACAAAGAATTTAAAGAATTCCTAGAATTCAATGAAAATGAATCTACAACATACCCAAAATTATGGGACACAATGAAAGCAGTGATAAGGGGAAAGTTCATAGCATTAATTGCCTAAACAAGAATTTGTGGAAATCTCACAGGAGTGATCTAACAACATACCTGAAGTCTCTAGAACAAAAAGAAGCAAACTTCTGGCTGGAAATAATCAAACTCAGGGCTGGAATCAATAAAATTGAAACAAAAAAAATACAAAGAATCAATGAAACAAAGAGTTGGTTCTTTGAGAAAATCAAGACAGACAAATGTTTATCCAAACTAACCAAAAGGCAGAGAAAGAATATCCAAATTAACAAAATCAGAAATGAAAGGGAGGACATAATAACAGACACTGAGGAAATCCAGATTATCATTAAGTAATACCTCAAAACTTGTGCTCCACAAAATTGAAAAAGCTAAAAGAAATGGACAGCTTTCTTGATAAATTTCACCAAAATTAAACCAAGACCAGATAAACTGTTAAATAGACCTAGGACCACTAAGGAAATAGAAACAGTCATTAAAAGTCTCTCCTCCCCCCCCCCCAAAAAAAAACAGGGCTAGTTGGTTTCAGTACAGAATTCTATCAAAGCTAATGCCAATACTCCTCAATTTGTTCCACGCTATAAAAATAGAAGGAATATTGCCAAATTCTTTTTATGAGGCCACAGTTACTAATACCCAAACCAAACAAAGACACAATAAAGAAAATTACACAGCAATCTACCACATGAACATTCATGTAAAAACATTCAATAACATTCTGGCAAAGAAAATCCAAGAACACATCAGAAAAATCATCCACCATGATCAAGTAGGCTTTAACCCAGAGATTCACGGAAGGTTCAACATAAAAAAAAGTTGTCAATGTAATCCACCATATAAACAAACTGGAAAAAAAACAACATGATCATCTCATTAGATACTGAAAAAGCCTTCAACAAAACCCAACACCTCTTCTCGATAAAGGTTCTGGAGAGATCCTGGATTTAAGAAACATAATAAAGGCAGAATTCAGCAAGCCAACATCAAATTAAACTGAGAAGAACTCTGATTCCACTAAATCAAGGACAAGATGAGGCTGTCCACCCTCTCCATATCTATTCAGTATAGTACTCAAAGTTCTAGCTAGAGCAATAAGACAACAAAAGGAGATCGAGGGAATACAAATTGTAAAGTAAAAAGTCAAACTTTCACTATTTGCTGGTGATATGATAGTATACATGAATGACCCCCAAAATTCTACCAGGGAACTCCTATAGCTGATAAACACCTTTAGAAATGTGGCAGGATACAAGATTAGCTCAAAAAATAAAGTCAGTGGCCCTCTTATATACAAATGATAAATGAGCTGACAAAGAAATCAGAGAAAGAAAAACCTTTACAATAGCCACAAATAATATAAAATATTTTGTGGTAACACTAGTTAGACAAGTAAAAGACTTCTATGATGAGAGTTTTAAGTCTTTGAAGAAAGAAATTGGGGAAGAGATCAGAAAATGGAAAAATTTCCCATGCCCATTGGTAGGTAGGATTAACATAGTAAAAATGGCCATCTTACCAAAAAGCAATCTACAGATTCAAGACAATTCCTATCCAAATTCCAATACAATTATTTACAGACCTTGAAAGAACAATACTCAACTTCATATGAAAAAACAAAAAGCCCAGGACAGCTAAAACAATATTGTACAATAAAGGAACTTCTGGAGGTATCACCATTCCTGACTTCAAGCTCTACTATAGAACTATAGTAATAAAACCGGTTTTGTATTGGCATAAAAACAGACATGTGGGTCAAGGCAATCTAATTGAAGATCCTAACATAAATCCGAACACCTATGAATACCTAATTTTTTTTACAAAGAACCCAAAAATATAAAATGGGAAAAAAAGCATCTTCAACAAATGGTGCTTTAATATTTGGATCATGGCGTGCAGAAGATTGCAGATAGATTCATATTTGTTACCATGCACAAACTCAAGTCCAAATGGGTCAATGACCATTTCATTAAAGCACAGGAACTACCAGTAGCATGATACGGAGAGCAACAATTAATAAATGAAACTGAAAAGCTTCTGGAAGGCAAAGGACATGGTAAAAAAGGCAAAACATCAGCCTACAGAATGGGAAAAGATCTTCACCAACCCTGCATTTGACAGAGGTCTGATATCCAAAATATATAAAGAACTCAAGAAACTAGACATCAAATAATCCAATTTAAAACTGGGGTACAGATCTAATAAGAGAATTCTCAATAGAGGAATCTCAAATGGCCAAGATACACTTAAAGAATTGTTCAACATCCTTATTTGTCAGGGAAATGCAAATCAAAATGACTCTGAGATACCTTCTTACACCTATCAGAATGGCTAAAATTTAAAAAAAAAATCTAATGACTGACTATGCTAGAGCAGATATGAATTAAGGGGAACACTCTTCTACTGCTAGTGGGAGTGCAAACTTGTACAGCCACTTTGTAAATCAGTATGGTGGTTTCTCAGAAAACTGAGAATTGATCTACCTCAAGACCCAGCATTACCACTCTTGGGCAAAGATGCTTAATTATTACCACAAGGAAACTTGCTCAACTATGTTCATAGCAACATTATTCATAATAGCCAGAACCTGAAAACAACCTAGATGCCCCTCAACTGAAGAATGGATAAAGAAAATGTGATACATTTACATAATGAAGTACTAGTCTGCTCTAAAAAACAATGACATCTTGAAATTTGTCATAAAAAAAATGGATGGAACTAGAAAAAATCATCCTGAATGAGGTAATCCACACCCAGAAAGACAAACATGGTATGCACTCACTCATAAGTGGATATTAGATGTAAAGCTCAGGATAACCAGGCTACAATTCACAGTCCCAGAGAAGCTAGGTGACAAGGAGGACCCAAAGAGGAACACAGGATGTCCCTGGGAAGAGGAAATAGATGAGATCTCCTGGAGAAACTAGGGGCAGGAGGTAGAGGGGAGGGAAAAGGGAAATGGGAACCTGAGGGATCTGGATGGTCCAGTTGGGAGCAGGATGGAAGAGATCACTTGATAGAGTGAGCCATTATGGGGTTAGGGAGAAAAACTTCCTGGAACCCACAAGGATCACCCCAGTTAAGACTCCTAGCAATAGTGGAGAGGGTGCCTGAGCTGGCCTTTCCCTGTAATCATGTTAGTGACTACCGTAACTGTCATCATAGAGCCTTCTTCTAGTAACTAATGAAAGCACATGAAAAGATCCATAGCCAAGCACGGGGCCAAGATCTGAGAGTGCAGCTGAAGAGGGGGAGTATGGATTATATTAGCAAGGGACATCAAGATCATGATGGGAAAACAACAGAGGCAGCCGACCTTATCTTGTGGGAGCTCAGGGACTTTGAACCAATAGCTAGGGAGCCACCATGGGACTGACCTAGGACCTCTGAATCTGGGTGACAGTTGTATAACTTGGTCTGGTTGTGGGGCCCCTAGCAGTGGGACTAGGACCTCTCTCTGATGCATGGGCTGGCTCTTTGAAACCTATTCCCTATGATGGGATGCCATGCCCAGCCTTGATGCAAGGGAGAGGAGCTTGGTACTGCCTCAACTTGATATGCCATGCTTTGTTGACTCCAATGAGTGGCCTAACCCCTTCTGAATGGAGATTGAGGAATGGATGGGAAACAAGTAGAAGGGTTTGGGGGAAACAGAATGGGAGGTGAGAAGGGAGGGGAAACTCTGGTTGGTATGTAATATAAATAAATAAAATGTAAAATAAATAAATAAGCAGGGAATAGATGAGATATGAAAAAAAGGAAACTATGGGTTTCTTTTGGTTCATCTCATTTGGGATTAGATTAGTTAGACTTTCTAGGTCCAGACATCATCTTCTTACCCAGCTTTGGGAAATTTTTAGCCATTGTTTCTTTCAATGAAATCTTCCTATGCTTTTCTCTTTTCTCCCTCTGTGATGCGTATAGTTGTCTACTTGATATCAATGCTCTCTTCTCTTTTTTTAGCCTTTTTCTCTATTTTTTGTTCCTCTAATAATAAATAAATAATAATAATAATAAATGTCCATGACCTTCCTCCAAGATTGATGATTCTTTAATAAGCTCTGAACAGTTTATCTCTAGTGAATTTTCCAGTTTAGTTATATTGGAAGTGCTTGTGTTTGTTGGGTAGTTTTTCATATTTTCTGTCACCTTGTCAAAAATCTCACTTTGTTCACATATTATTCTCCCAAGCTACTGAGAATCTTCAGGATGACCATTCTAAATTTTCTGTCAAATCATTAACTCAGTGTCTATAGATTTATTCTTTTGAGACTTAGTTCCTACTTCTCATTATTTCTGACTTTGTGCTGGTACCTATGCATTAGAAAAGCATCCACTTCTTCCAGGTGTTATGGGTTGGTCTTTTACAGGATTCTTCAGAAAAAGTCCATTCAGAAATTATGTCTTCTTGAATCATCATGCTATTCATATGTTGTTCCTGTTCTCACTGGCACCCAGGTATCTTAGAGTAAGCCAGATCCTGTAAGTGCTCCAAGATAACTAAACAGAAGCAAATCCTCTGGAAAGATCATCATACATGTAGTTCAACTCTCTCCCTTCCCAAGGAGAAACTGAATCCCTTATTGGCCTTGTTGGATATCATTCTGGAGCAGTGTTTCATTAGAATTTTATAAGGATGGAACCCCAAGATCCCCAGTCTGCAAGGCTACCCACAGGAGCACAGTGAATGGTCGATAGAGTAATTATTGTCTCAAATTGTCTTTCTAGGCTACCCCTCACCGAGTCCTTGAACCAGAAAATGCTCAGGTTTGTGATGCTTTCTGATGAGATCATCAGAAAGCCATCCTTAATGCCATGTCCTGGTTGCTATCTTTGTCAGTTTCAAACCTGAGTTAAATGATGTTGAAAGAAAATTCATGGAACTTATTATATGTCATTTCTTTGGTTCCAATAATTCAATCTATTTTATCTTCCCACTGCTTTTCAAAGATTTCCTATAATATCTGAGTCTTAGTTAAAATTAGCAGAAAATATAAGAAAAATACACCTTATTCCCTCTTCTAAAATCCCTGGGAAGCTTTGTTTTATATATCTGTATCTAGATCCCAATCTCTTAAGACTGATTTAATTTGTCTGGAATGCTTTGTGGATCTTGAGAATCTGAAAATAGGTGATTCCAAAGTCATATAGGTTGTGCACCTGCAAAAGATGATCTCATCTATTACAGTTATCTCTTCTGGTCAATTCATAATTCTACTCACTCCCTAAGCCATGCTTTTCTTCTGTGCTACATTATCCAGCTGCCTATTTGATAAATCATTTCTTAAAAACTTTAAACTAGCAGAGAGGTAAGGTTTAGTACGCTCAAAGGGGGGAAATCTGGAGCCCATTCTTCATAGAGGGATATTCCCTGAGTCAAGACACACGGGGGTGGGCCTAGGCCCTATCCCAAAGGATATGATAGACTCTGATGACACCCTATGGAAGGCCTCATCCTCCAGGGGGCGCAAAAAGGATATATGATAGGTAGGGTTTTAGTTGGGGGGGGGGTTGTAGGGGAGGAGAGGAGGGAGAGGGAACTGAGATTGACATGTAAAACAATCTTGTTTCTAATTCAAATAAAAAAACATCTGCAAAAAAGAATAACAATGGACAGATTAGAAAAAGAAACAGAGTAGATGTATAAAATGAATCATCCTTCAAATATGGAGCAATTTTTATTAAACTTGGGAAAAAAATTTAAAAAGGGGGGAAAATCCTTATCTTCAGCCTCCTGGTGGGACCCCTTCACTTTCTCCAAAGAATATCTTCTCTAGCTTGTAAAATAGCACTGCCATCCATTTAGTTAGAAAACAGAAATGCCACATAATCATTACTGAATAACTTTCTACTTAACCAAAACTCCCTGTGCTGCAGTCTGAAAAATGCATGCAGAAGTAACATCTGAGCCATCGATCTTCTGTTCACTAGAGTGCTGATAAGCAATGGTAAGGACTGAGACAAAAAGAATGATATGTCTATATGCATATACATATATGTGTATGTGTCCACTTATACATATACATACATGTATTATGATATTGTAAGTATAGTAAAAATGCTTCTATAATAGGAACACACACACGCGTGCGCGCGCACACACACACACACACACACACTGCTCATGCTAGACTTGAGGAAGTATGAAAATCAAGAGAAACCATAACACTGAAATGATCCAGTGTTCCCAAGAGAAGAGAACAAAGAGAAGAAACACACAATTCACATTCTGGGTTTAATTTCACCTTAGTAGAGTATTGCTAAGTAAATAATACTAGGATAAAAATACAAGTGTGTCAGGTGGTGGTGGCACACACCTTTAATCCCAACACTCAGGAGACAGAGGAAGGTGGATCTTTGTAAGTTCTCAGCCAGGCTGGTCTAGAAAGTGAGTTACAGGGCAGCCAGGACTGTTACACAGAGAGACCCTGTCATGAAAAACCAGAAAATAAAACAAAAAAAATCAAACAAGAAAAAAAGTTAATAATACATTCCTGACTCTAGTTTCAAAACACCAAAATATTTGTGATACTAAAATAGGGTTCACAGGCCTGTACACTTTCTTCTTGGTTTTATGGCACAGAACACTTAAAGTGCCATGATAAAAGTAATAATACCCACTGTGCATGGATAGGAAGAAGATCACAAACAACAGCAAGAGACAATGGTGAGCATTATTTCCCTTATTCTGTGATACTTCTAGAGACCTCTTAAGTATTTTCTCATCACATCCTTGAAATATATGTTATATCTGTATAAATGATCTGAGATTCAAAAGGTTCAGCAATTTTCCTACCCTAAATTGCCGGAAAATGGCAAACAGGACACAAAACCAAAAAACCTGATTCTAGGATCTGTGTTCTTAACTCCTACACTCAGCAACACAGCCCATAATAATATAAGTAGTTAAGGTAATAGTCACCATACTTCCTGAATGTTGCTTCCTTACTCATCTGTAGCATGACAATTTCAAACTATATGGAGTAGACATCAAGTTCCTGATTAGTCAAGAGCCATGTGACCAAGTAACAGTATCTTATTCAGAGTTACAAACATTATGCTGAAACACCATGAACAAAAATAAATTAGAGAGGAAATGAGTTATTTTGCTTACAACTTCCACACCTCTGCTCATCACTGAAGGAAGTTGGGGCAGGAACCTGGACGTAGGAGCTGATGCAGAAACCATGAAAGAGAGCTGCTTACTGGCTTGCCCCTCCTCCTCATGGTTTTCTCAGCCTGATTTTCTTTCTCTTTTTTTGTTTGGGTTTAGGTTTTGGTTTTTGGAGACAGGGTTTCTGTGTCCTCTGTACCCTGGATGTCTTGAAATTTACTCTATAGGCTGGCATCAAACTCAGAGACCCAACTGCCTCTGCCTCCCAAGTGCTAAGATTGCAGGCTTGTGCCACCATGTCCAACCCTCAGTCTGTTTAAGAATCCAGGACTACTAGTCCAGAGTTGGCACCACTCACAAATGAGCTGGTATTCACTAATTAAGAAAATGCCAGCCAGGCATTGGTGGTGCATGCCTTTAATCCCAGCACTCAGGAGGCAGAGGCAGGTGGATCTCTGTGAGTTCAAGACCAGCCTGGTCTCCAGAGCGAGTGCCAGGATAGGCTTCAAAGCTACACAGAAAAACCCTGTCGCAAAAAAACAAAAAAAAAGAAAAAAAGAAAAGAAAATGCCTTGTGAACTTGCCTACAACCCAGTCTTATGGAAGCATTTTCTCAATTGAGGGTCCCTACCCTAAAATGACTCTAGCATGTGTCAAGTTTATGTAGAAGCTAGCTAGTACAGCCAGTCCCTAAATTACTGACTGTCATTTATTAAACATCAATGATGATCAGGTATTGCCTTAGTTACTTTTATTTGCTGTGATAAAACACTATGACCAAAGCAACATATAAAAGAATTTGTTTGGGGCTTACAGTGTAGGAGGTTAGAGTCCATGACCATCATGGTAGGAGCATGACAGCAGGCAAGTAGGCATGGTGCTGGGGCAGTAGCTGAGAACTCACATCTTAAAAAACAGCTATGGACTAGGGAAATGTCTGGATATCTACAAGGATGACACCAATTAACAATCTAAGAAACAGAGGAGAGGCTACCTTAAATGCCCTCTCCTGATAATGAGATTGATGACTAACTTACATGCCATCCTAGAGCCTTCATCTAGCAGCTAGTGGAAGTAGAAGAAGACACCCACAGCTAAACACTGAACTGAACTGGAATCCAGTTGCAGAGAGGGAGGAGTGATGAGCTAAGTGGTCAAGACAAGGCTGGTGAAACCCACAGAAACAGCTGTCCCGAACAAGGGGAAGCTCATGGACCCCAGACTGATCACTGGGAAACCAGCATGGAACTAATCCAGACCCCATGAATGTGGGTGTCAGTGAGGAGGTCTCAGAAATCTATGGAGCCTCTTGTAGTAGATCAGTGCTTATACCTAGCATAGGAATGGACTTTGGTATCCCTTTTCTTACTCTCCTCCATTCCTCCCCTGACTAGATCTTCCTGCTCCCTCCTGTCGTCCTCTTCCCTCCTCTTCTCCCCTTCTTTTTCTTCTAAATTCTTCTCTCCTCACTCCATGATCCCCATTATCTTAGGAGATCTTGTCCCTTTCCCCTTCTCCGGGGGACCATGAGTGTCTTTCTTAGGGTCCTCCTTCTTTCCTAGCTTCTCTGGTGGTGTGGATTGTAGGCTGCTACTTCTTAGCTCTAGATCTAAAATCCATATATGAGTGAGTACATACCATTTTTGTCTTTTTGCAACTGGGTTACTTCACTTGTGATGGTTTCTTCTAGTCCCATCCATTTGCCTGAGAATTTCAAGATTCCATTGTTTTTTTTTTTCTGCTGAGTAGTACTCCATTTTGTAAATGTACCACATTTTCTCCATCCATTCCTCAGTTGGGGGGTCATCTAGGTTGCTTCCAGGTTCTGGCTATTACAAATAATGCTGCTATGAACATGGTTGAACAGATGTTCTTGGTGTATGAATGTGCATCTTGGGTATATGCCTAAGAGTGGAATAGCTAGATCTCATGGTAGATTGATTCCCATTTTCCTGAGGAACCACCATACTGATTTTCAAAGTGGCTGTACAAGTTGGCACTCCCACCAGCTGTGGAGGAGTGTTCCCCTTTCTCTACATCCTCTCCAGCATAAACTGTAATTGGTGTTTCTGATTTTAGCCATTCTGACAGGAGTAAAATTGTAACTTAGAGTTGTTTTGATTTGCATTTCCCTGATGGCTAAGGATGTTGAACGCTTTCTTATGTGTCTTTCTGCCATTTTAGATTCCTCTATTGAGAATTGTCTATTTAGTTCTATAACCCACTTTTTAATTGGATTAGTTGGTGTTTTGGAGACTAGCTTCTTGAGTTCTTTGTATGTTTTGGAAACCAACCCTCTGTCACATGTGGGGTTGGTGAATATCTTTTCCCAGTCTGTGGGCTGGCGTTTTGTCTTGCTGACTGTGTCCTTTGCCTTACAGAAGCTTCTCAGTTTCAGGAGGTCCCATTTGTTAATTGTCGATCTCAGTGTCTGTACTACTTATAGTTTTAAAGAGAATTCTGGCACTAAGGAAATGTCCAGAGATCTACAATGTCGACCCCAACCAACAATCTAAGCAATAGTTGAGAGGCTGCCTTATAAGCCCTTCTCCGATGAGATTGATGACTACCTTATATGCCATCCTAGTGCCTTAATCCAGTAGCTGATGGAAGTAGACGCAGACACTCACAGCTAAACACTGAGCTGAACTCTGGAATCCAGTTGCAGAGAGGAAGGAGTGATGAGCAAAGGGGTCAAGACCAGGATAGAGAAACCCACAGAAACAGCTGACCTGAACAAAAGGTTTCTCATGGACCTTCAGACTGATAGCTGGGAAACCAGCATAGGACTGTTCTAGACCCCCTGAAGGAGAAAGTGAGTTTGGAGGTCTGGACAATGTATGTATCTCCGCATGGTCTTGGCTTACTGGAGAATGCCCAGGTGTCCTCCTTCCTGGTAGCTACATGGCATTTCTATGGAGACTCACTCTCTGAGTCCCTCTTCCAGAATTCTCCTAGTCTAGTAGCCCCACCTATACTTCCTGCCTGGCTACATTCTGCCTCTCCATTGGCCAAAACAGTTTTATTCATCAATCAATAAGAGAAATACATATTCATAGCATACAGAAGAACATCTCCCATCAGGTAATGAACATCATAGAACAAAAATGGTAATTGCTTGCCATACTTGGCTTTTTATCAGTTCCAATCTTAAGGGAATTATACAAAGCAATCCATGAGAATGGTTTCCATGTTATAATAGAAGGATTAAGTGAGGAGAAGTGAAGACAGGGTAAAGGCAAGAATATGGGAAGGGATACCTAAAGACCTTTGAAAAACCATAGGGAAACCTATTGTGTGGAAGCTTTCTAAAATATATACAAATATAAATGGATTTTAAATGAAGCTACCATATAATGTAGTAAAGAGTACCCAGCTAATCATATGTTACCAAGTAAAACTCCCAGTAGAAGAAATGGGTTACATGTTTTTGAGTCATTGGCCTAAGGGGTCTTATAGACCTCTTCAAACATTACACACTATGTTCAATGCAATGAGTTATCCCTGATAATAAAACTCTATTGCTGAAAACACTACTTACAACAGCAAACATGGAGAAATTCAAATGTTATCTAAATAGAAAATTCAGTTCTACTGTTCATGGTACTGAAACGTACTGTAGCCTCATTACTGGAAGAGAAAAGTAATTATTAATCTCACTCAGCTACAAACCTTGTGGGCCACAATAGTCACTTTCCTACAAGACACACTAGTGCAACAGTGGCACAAATATTATAGCAGTAACCAAGCACATTTTGATTGGACTTGAAACTTACTCCAAGATATGGAACCTGTACCTAACACTGTTAATGAGGCTAAGATAGGTCATGGGCCCTAGGAGAAATCTACTGCTATTCTGCTAAATAAAATAATAATAAAATGACTACTAATGGAATATTGCTGTACCAATAGACCAATGTTCAACCTTCACCAGAGAGACTCATTTTTTACACTAGGTGATAATGAACACAGAGACCCATAACAGGACAATATGTAGAGAGTGAAAGACTTTGGAGCACTCAGTCATTAATTGAATGTCTTTATCACATCCATTCCCCCAAAACTCTGAGATATATGGGAAATGGGAAGGAAGATTGTAAGAGGTAGAGGTGGTAGATGGCTCTAAGAAAACTACCATTTTTCCAGATAAAACATGACTGATGCACATATGAACTCACAGAGACTATGACAGCATACATAAGACCTAAACAAGTTCAAACCAGACAATGTCCCTGCCAAGAAGTTGACACAAAGACCCATCCAGAACCAAGAAGATATTTGCAATTGATACTGCTGGGAGAAGGAACACAATTTTCTTCCTGTGGAGTGGCACTGAGTATATCAATCACATTCCAGGGCATGTGTAATTGGCCAGGAGTAATTGGCCAACAGAAAAGAGACCCCAGTTTTTATGTATTTTTTATTTAGATTGGTTTGGGATTTTTTTCTTCCTTTTCTTTTTTTTTAATTTGAGAGAGAGAAAGAACATGAAACTTAGTGGGTAAGAAGGAAGAATATTTGGGAGGAGTTGAGGGAGTAGGAAAACTATAGACAAAATACATTGTATAAAGTATTTTTAAATAAATAAATAAAAATTAAGAAGAGAATAGTTTCCAAGAGCTAGATGATGTCAAACATGAGCAGAATCTTATTGTTGCAAAACAATAACAAAAAGATAATTAAAGTGATTCATTTTATTCTTTCATGAGAATTTACCCAAAAGATCTGAACTACTGCCAGTCACATAGGGAAAGGAATGGAAAAATGACCTTTTCCTGAGTTCTTTCACTGTGCTTTGGTATGATCTACATCAAATTAAGGAACTGTAAAAGACATCTGTTTACTAGGACTTCTATGCATTGCTCCACATATGGCCTCATTATTCTCCATCACAGCCCCATCTCACAAACTGAAAACTGAAGCTAAATGCTCATGTTTATACTCTCTGGTCATGCAAAGCATTGCTTAGAAAGATAACTTACCATGATTTTTCTGATACTAGACCTCCATTTTACAATTGGTAAATCACAATACTTCTAGATATGAAGATTCTGAGGCCAAATGAAGGACTAAGCTTCAGTTGACTTGCCTAATTTCTACTCCCTCCACCATGCAACTGACTAGCAGCACTTTGTCACAACACAAGTTGTCACAACTATATAAACTTCCTAGGAGAAAAGTTCCTCTTCTGGCTGGCAGTGGATTCCAGTGTTTTCTTTCTCTCATCTTGAGATTCTTGAAGAAATTCCAATTTCTTAGAGGCCTTTTTTTTTAATAGTCTAATAGCCAAAGGGATACAAGTGTCTCCCTTATAATAACTTTACATTTGCCAAGATGGTTACACCTAAAACTTAGCTCAAGGCCAGCTTCCTTCAGTATTTCACAGGAAAATACTTCTCCCTTGGGACAAAGGAAGAGCAGCCATAACTGACCTGCAGGGAACTCCAGAAAAGGTGTGGTGTATAGACTGGGAGGACAATCAGCAAGTGACGATGACTATCCTGAGATCTCAGATGAGTAAGGACAAGTGTTGAAACCTGGTTCTTCATCCTTTAGACTGAGGCAGACTACCAAGCTGACCCCAGTGCAAGGGAACAGAGGCCTCAGCCAGGATAGGGAGGGTCTGGGCAGCCCTCCCTGTTGGCTTTTCAGAATTTCTCTGTCTTCTTCCAACTGAGCTGCCTGGGGAACCAAAGAACCACAGTTTGAAAATTGACTTTATCTACAAGAATCAAATTTACTTTGGCAGTTCTCTGGAAAGGGAAAACAGATAACTAATCCTTTCCCTACTCCCTCCCCATGACAAAAAGAACAGTTACAACATTGGGTCTATTGGAGCCAGGTCTAATTGCAGAAAGACATTTGAAGATCTGAAATATTGCACAATGTACAAATGTGGAGGAGCAATTTTAAGGCTAATTAAATGTGTGAAGACTTTCTTTAAATGTCCCTTTGTCTTTTTCTGGACAAACTGGCACCTTAGGATCATTAAGTGGCTTTGCTTCCTCCAAAACATCAATAAATACTGGGTGTAAAGAGCCATCTTCAGGGAACCTTGAGTAGCCAAAGCTGCTCCTATTTAAAGGAGGGTACATATCTATTTGCTTTATTTAAGTTTATCACCAAAGATGATTAATTTATGTTGTCCCTCTTATAAGTCATTTCGTAGTTTACTGAAAGCATAAATTTGTAATTTGCCTAACATTATCAGACATTCTTGGCTCTAACATTTAACAGTACTGTACAATAAGAAATGCATTTCCTAAAGAGGAAGATTAACCTGTTGGGAAGTACTTACACAGGAGCAAAACTTTAAAAGTAACAGTACAAATGATCAAAATGTAATATCACAAAGTGCTGTGTTTTGAGTGTAGTTTATGCCCAAAGTTTTATATGCTAGAAACTTCATACCCAGTGTGACAGAATTGAAGTAGCCTTTAAAGGGGACCAGTTGAGAACACTAAGCATACACATGATATACATACACGCAAACAGGTAAAACACCCATACACATAAAATAAAAATACATCTTAAAAAAAAGCATCCCATTCCACCGACCTGATCCATAATGAGGTGAGTGACCCTCTGCCCTTGCCCAACTCCTGTCCAAAGCCCCATTGACCCCGATCTCTCTGGGCCTGCACCTGCGCCTGCTTGGGGTAGACCCGCCCAGTAAGGGAGGAGCTCCCTTAATCTGGAAACACCCCACCCTTCCTTCTCGTTCCACCGACCTGATCCATAACAAGGTGAGTGACCCTCTGCTCTTGATCAACTCTTGTCCCAAGCCCCAATCACCCCAATCTCACTGGGCCTGTGCCCGCTGGGAGTAGACCCGCACAAGCAAGGAGAAGCTCCCTGAGTCTGGAAACACCCCACTCTTCCTTCCCGTTCAGCCAATGTGACCCCTCCCGAGGCCTAACTTTTTCAGAGTGAAGAGACTACCAGGAGAGGCAAGATCATCCAGAGCTGTGGACATTGAATCCCTGGCCCACACACACAACTGGGTCACAAGAGGAGATAGAGAGACCCCAACTGTACCCACTGGAGGAAGATATGGGAAGAAGACAGAATAAGAACTCACTCAACAACAGAAAGACCAATGTGACACCACCAGAATTTATGGACTCCACTCCAGCAAGATCTGAAAAGCTCGACACAAAAGATGAAGAAGAGATGGACCTCAAAAATTATCTAGGCAAGATGATAGAGACCTTTAAAGAGGAAACAAGAAAATTCCTTAAAGAAATAGAAGAAAAAGCAAGCAAAAAAACTACATGAAATGGAGGAAAAGACAAACCAAAAATTCAAGAAATAAACAAATCTCTTAAAGAATCTAAAGAAACTCAAGAAAAAACATCCAAACAAGTGAAGGAAGCTCTTGAAACAGTTCAAAGTATGAAAGCTGAAATAGACACAGTAAAGAAAACACAGAATGAGGCAATGCTGGAAATGGAAAGGCTGTATAAACGATCAGGAACTAAAGCTGTAAGTATATCCAATAGAATTCAAGAGATGGAAGAGAGAATTTCAGCGACTGAAGACTCGCTAGAGGATATACATTCATCAACCAAAGAAAACCTCAAGTCCAACAAATCCCTAACACAAAATATCCAGGAAATGTGGGACACCTTGAAAAGACCAAACCTAAGAATAATAGGTATAGAAGAAGGTGAAGAAACACTGCTCAAAGGTACAGAAAACATATTCAACAAAATCATAGAAGAAAACTTCCCCAACCTACAGAAGGATATGCCTATGAAAGTACAAGAAGCTTATAGAACACAAAACACACTGGACCACAAAAAGAAGTCCCCCTGACACATAATAATCAAAACACCAAATCTACAGAATAAAGAGAAAATATTAAGAGCAGCAAAGGAAAAAGGCCAAGAAACATATAAAGGCAGACCTATCAGAATCGCACCTGACTTCTCAATGGAAACTCTGAAAGCCAGAATATCTTGGATAGATACCCTACAAGCACTAAGGGAGCATGGATGTCAACCCAGACTACTGTACCCAGCAAAACTTTCAATCACTATAGATGGAGAAAACATGATATTCCATGACAAAAACAGATTTAAACAATACATATCCACAAATCCAGCACTACAGAAGTTTTCTGGAAGGAAAACTCCAACCTAATGAACATGACTACACTCACAAAAATATAGGCAATAGATAATCTAATTTTACCAAACACAAAAAGAAACAGGAGGGCAAAATCCACACACAATGACACCACCAACAATAAATTCAAAACAAACAAAAACCAACAATCAATAGACATTAATATCTCTAAATGCCAATGGTCTTAACTTACCCATAAAAAGATATAGGCTGACAGAATTGATATAAAGACAGAATCCATCCTTCTGCTGTTTACAAGAAACACACCTCAACTTCAAAGACAGGTGTTACCTCAGAGTAAAAGGATGGGAAAAGATTTTCCAATCAAATGGGCTTAAGAAAAAAGCTGGTGTAGCAATCCTAATATCTAACAAATTAGACTTTAAACTAAAATCAATCAAAAGAGATAAAGAAGGGCATTTCATACTCATCACAGGAAAAGTCCATCAAGATGAAGTCTCAATCCTGAACATCTATGCCCCTAATACGAAGGCACCCACATTTGTAAAAGAAACATTACTAAAGCTCAAACCACACATAAAACCACACACACTTATAGTAGGAGACTTCAACACCCCCCTTACACCAATAGACAGGACCGCCAGACAGAAACTTAACAAAGAAGCAAAGGAACTGACAGAAGTTATGACCCAACTTGTTTTAACAGATATCTATAGAACATTCCATCCAAACACAAAAGAATATACCTTCTTCTCAGCACCACATGGAACCTTCTCTAAAACTGACCACATAGTTGGCAGCAAAGCAAACCTCCACAGTTACAAAGGAATTGAAACAACCCCCTGTATCTTATCAGATCACCATGCTTTAAAGCTAGAATTCAACAGCAATACAAATTGCAGAAAACCTATTTATTCGTGGAAACTGAAGAACACTCAATTGCACCATTCCTGGGTTGAGGAAAAAATAAAAAAAAAAAAAGAAATTAAAGACTTCCTAGAATTTAATGAGAATGTAGATACAACATATCCAAACTTATGGGACGCTCTGAAAGCAGTCCTAAGAGGAAAGTTCATAGCACTAAGTGCCCACATGAAGAAACTGCAGAAAGTCACATTAGAGAATTAACAGACCAACTGAAAGCTTTAGAACAAAAAGAAGCAAACTCACCAAGGAGGAGTAGATGCCAGGAAATAATCAACCTGAGGGTTGAAAACAACAAAGCAGAAACTAGGAAAACATTACAAAGAATCAATGAAACAAAGTTGGTTCTTTGAGAAGATCAACCAGATAGACAAACCTCTAGCCAAACTAACCAAAAGACAGAGAGAGAGCATACTAATTAACAAAATCAGAAATGAAAAGGGGGATATAACAACAAACATGAGGAAATCCAGAGAATCTCCAGGTCATACTTTGATAACCTGTACTCCACAAAATTTGAAAATCTAAAGGAAATGGACAGTTTTCTAGATAGATATCACTTACCAAAATTAAACCAAGAACAGATAAGCAGTTTAAATCAACCTATAACCCCTAATGAAATAGAAGCAGTAATCAAAAGCCTCCCAAACAAAAAAAGCCCAGGGCCAGATGACTTCACTGCAGAATTCTACCAGAAATTCAAACAAGAGCTAATTCCAGTACTCCTCAAACTGTTCCGCACAATAGAAGCAGATGGGACATTGCCAAACTCTCTCTATGAGGCTACAATTACATTGATACCCAAGCCACACAAAGATACAACTAAAAAAGAGAACTACAGATCAATATCCCTCATGAACATCGATGCCAAAATACTCAATAAAATATTGGCGAATCGAATCCAAGAACATATCAGAAAAATCATCCACCACGATCAAGCAGGCTTCATCCTAGGGATGCAAGGATGGTTCAACATACGAAAATCCATCAATGTAATCCACTATATAAACAAACTGAAAAAGAAACACCACATGATCATCTCACTAGAAAAAGTGAGTTTTTTCTAGTGAGTTTTTTCAGTGAAAAACGCTGAAAAAAGCCTTAGACAAAATCCCACATCCCTTCATGATAAAGATCTTGGAGAGAACAGGAATAACAGGAACATATCTAAACATGATAAATGCAATATACACCAAACCAACAGCCAACATCAAAGTAAATGGAGAGAAACTCAAAGCGTTTCCTCTAAAATCAGGAACAAGACAAGGCTGTCCACTCTCTCCATAACTCTTCAATATTGTACTTGAAGTTCTAGCTAGAGCAATAAGACAAGAAAAGGGGATCAAAGGGATACAAATTGGAAAGGAAGAAGTCAAATTTTCACTATTTGCAGATGACATGATAGTCTACATTAGTGACCCGAAAAACTCTACCAGGGAACTCCTACAGCTGATAAACACCAGCCCAGGAAGATTTGGTGGACTTTGCAGAGCCCCCATTGAGGGCCCTTCCCTGCCTGGGGAGTGGAGGGTTGATGGGGTAGGGGGTAGGTCGGGGTTGGAAGAAGTGGGATGGGGGTGAGGGGAGGGAGAGGGAGAAGGAATTTACATGTGAAACAAGCTTGTTCCCAACTTGAACTAATAAAAAAATTTAAAAAAAAAAAAAACCTGGCCCTTTTTATCTGGCTCCTTTCTTCCTATCTCTTTTCTTCCCCTCCCCTCCCTTTTCCTCCCTTCCCTTCCCCTCCAGTCTAGCCTTCTCCCTTCCTCTATTCTCCCTCTCCTTCCAGTCCTGTTCTCTTCCATTCCTTCCTCTCCCCTCTCCTCCTTTCCTTTCCTTCCCCTCTCCTCTCCTCTTCTTTCTTCTCCCCCTTCCCCTCTTCTCCTCTTCTTTCCCCTTCCCTCCCCTCCTCTCCTCTCATCTCCTCTCCTCTCCCTTCCTCTCCCGCTCCTCCTTTCATGTCCTGGTCTGGGACTCAGGCTTGCTCAAGCTTAGGCAAACGCTGCCTCTACCACCAAGCTGCATTTCCAACCCTCTTTTCTCCCCAGTTTCATTAAGAAAAAAGGGGGGCCAGTTGAGTGTGGTCATGTAAGCCTTTGATAACAGTACTCAGATGGCCAAGGACAGAGGATACAAGTTTTATACCAGCCTGGGCTATAAGAGGAGAACTTTGCTTAAGGAAAAAAGTATAAGATAGTGGATCATTGTAACATGAATAATAAAAGCACAGAGATTGATATTGGGGTTCAATCTTCAAGCTGAAGATCAGAAAAGCAAAGCAGCTAGCCACTAACTCTTACCTCTAACTCAGGCTGAAAGGGCTGTCTTCTCCTCAGCATGGCTGGAGAATAAATATTCTCAAGAGACCCTTTGGCTCTTCCTTTTATACCTCCCTGGTACTGGGATTAAAGGCGTGTGATCCCAGGTGCTAAGATCACTTTTGTGTGAGCAGTTTCCCTTTAGGACTGAATCAATTTCATGTAGCTCAGTGTGGTCCTGAGCCAACAGAGATCCAGCTGCTTGACTCTTGAGTCTTGGGATTAAAGGTGTGTGCCACCATTGCCTGGCTCTATGGCTTATGGCCAGCTTTGCTTTCTGTACCCTCAGGCAAGCTTTAATAAATCATAAATAATATATCACCACAGATAATAATTAGTAATGGAGGCTTCCCCCTTATGAATGGGGGTATCTCAAAAGAATGAATTGAGTTTTGTGAGAAGACTACACCAGTAGCACAGACACTGAGATCAACAATTGATAAATGGGACCTCCTAAAACTGAGAAGCTTCTGTAAGGCAAAGGACATAGTCAGCAAAACAAAACGGCAGCCCACAGACTGGGAAAAGATATTCACCAACCCCACATCTGACAGAGGGCTGATCTCCAAAATATACAAAGAACTCAAGAAGCTATTCTGGAAAACACCAAACAATCCAATTTAAAAAATGGGGTACAGAACTAAATAGACAATTCTCAATAGAGGAATCTAAAATGGCTGAAAGACACATGAGAAAGTGTTCAACATCCTTAGTCATCAGGAAAATGCAAATCAAAACAACTCTAAGATACCATCTTCCTCCTGTCAGAATGGCTAAAATCAAAAACACCAATGACAGTTTATGCTGGAGAGGATGCGGACAAAGAGGAACACTCCTCCACTGCTGGTGGGAATGCTAACTTGTACAGCCACTGTGGAAATCAGTATGGTGACTCCTCAAGAAAATGGGAATGAGTCTACCACAAGATCCAGCAATTCCACTCCTAGGCATATACCCAAAAGAAGCACATTCATATAACAAGGACATATGTTCAACCATGTTCATAGCAGCATTATTTGTAATAGCCAGAAACTGGAAGCAGCCTAGATGCCCCTCAACCGAAGAATGGATAGAGAAATTGTGGTACATTTATACAATGGAATGCTACTCAGCAGAAAAAAACAATGGAATTTTGAAATTTGCAGGAAAATGGGTGGAACTCAAAGAAACCATTCTGAGCAAGGTAACCCAATCACAAAAAGACAAACATGATATATACTCACTTATATGTGGACCTGCTTTATGATACATAGTAGTGACCATGCTTTATCAGAGCTGTTTTTAATGAGGTTTCTCAGAATGGTTTCCTCCCAGATAATGACTGAGAAGCTAATTTAAAAAAAATGGTGCCAGGTACCACAAGAGTAACAGAACTGTGCTGTTTTCTGGGATTTTGTTTTTTACTTTTTTTGTGGTTGTTGTTGTTGTTGTTTGTTTTTTTGTTTTTGTTTTTCTTTGTTTTGTTTTTTTAAATGAAGTGTGCTGGATATATCTACAATTTTGTTCAAATGACTGCAGAACCTGGAAAAGCTGTTGCTGCTATTGATGCATAACATACTGGCATTATTGCTCTTTATATATATATATAAGCTAATTGAAACTCAAATATGTGATGAATCCAAGGTGTTTCAGTGAGTGCTCACCTGTGCATGTAAATTTGATTTCATCTTTAGTAAGTAGTAAAGATATATGCTTGCCAAAAAAAAAATAAGTGACACACTGGAAGACAAATGTCACACAATTTCAATTTTATGTGTAACCTAGAAATGATGAACTTATGGGAACAGAGAGCAGAATTGTGGCTATTAGGCTTCATTGTGGGTCTTTTAACAATTGGGAAACAATTGGTTTAAGGATATAAAACTGCAGTTGGACAAGAGGCATGGACTCTATGATGTCTTGAGGTCTACTGAGAGCATGATAAATATGGTTGATAATAATATGCTATATTTTAAAAGTTGTGAGATAGTATACTTTAAGTGTTCTCAAAACAAAAATGATGAATATGTGTGATATAACATATTAATTGGTTTAATTTAGCCATGCCATTGTGAACATACTGTATTATGTATCATAATTGTGCATGACTTTATTTATGAGCTAAATAAATGAATGGAGAAAAAAAGAATAATGATGTAAATATCTGATATTCTGGATGGGCTTAGATGATCCCCAAAAGGGTTGTGACCCACATGTTGAGAACCACTGCTCTACAGCATGCTACACTGTCTCTCATGATGGAAACTTTGTATTCCTTATTCCTGATTAGAGTACTGTGTCTCAAAATCTTCTTGTAGGCCTAGGTCAAGAATAGTCTGGCTACCTAGAATGAGATTGATGAATACTCTCTATGCTATTCTAGAGTCCTCATCCAGTGGCTGATGAGAGCAGAGACAGACATCCACAGAAATACACTGAGCTGAAATCTGGAACTCAGTTGAAGAGAGGGAGGAATGAAGAACGAAGGGGTCTGTACCTGGTTGGAGAAACCCACAGAAACAGTTGGCCTGAAAAAGGGAAAGCATATCGACCCCAGATGCTCTTTGGGAGGACAGTACAGGACTAATCCAGCCCCCTGATCATGGATGCCAATGGGGAGGCCCCTGCACTCCTGGGAGCCTCTGGAGGTGGACTGGCGTTTTGCCCTGGTGGGTGGGAGGGACTTCGAGAGCCCATCCCACTTGAAGGGATTCGCTCTGTCTCTGAACACATGGGGAGGGGCCTAGGCCCAGCACAGGAAGATTTGGTGGACTTGGTGGAGCCCTGGTTGGGGGCCCTACCCTGCCTGGGGAGTGGCGGGTGGATGGGGTGGGGGGTAGGTTGGAGGTGGGGGAGAAGGAATGGGGGGGAGGGAGAGGGAGAGGGAAAGTACATGTGAAAATATTAATAATTTAATAAAAAAAAAGAAACAAACAAAAAAAAAGAATAGTCTGGCTAAAGGACCTCCTAAGTAGAGCAACAGCTGACCTTAATCCATGCTTTTGCTGTTTTACTAACTTGTTTTGTTTTTTTATGATATTTTATTATATTTCATATCTAGATGCTAACTTTCTGCTTCCTCTACTAGAACACAAGCTCCATAGGGTAGGAACTTGACATAACATGCAAGTACTTAGAAAAACATAACCCATCAGAAAATCTTGGATATTTCTGAATGTAGGGGCATAGAAGAGAGAAAACATACTGGTTATTGTTTTGTTTTGTTTTGTTTTGTTTGCTTTTTTGAGACATGGTTTCTCTGTGTAGCTTTGGAGCCTATCCTGGCATTCACTCTGGAGACCAGGCTGGCCTCAAATTCACAGAGATCTGCCTGCCTCTGCCTGCTGAGTCCTGGGATTAAAGACGTGTGCCACCAACGCCCGGCTGGTTATTGAAGACTTCAATATTTTACCTTCAAATTAGTGGGAAGCCATTAAAGGGTTAAGATAGATATTATACAATGGGCTTGACAGAAGCAAGACTGGAGGCACAAAGATATTGGTACAATAAATATGACTCTAATAGATGTGATAGCTTTAGACAAAGAACACAGAATATGCCAAGTTCATTGAACATCAGAAACATAAAGAGTAGGTCCAAAGACAGGGTAAAAACTATAGATAACATCCCTGTTTCTAATGACAGAGGCTGTTGCCATCAAGCAGACCATGCCCAAGAAAGGATCAATGATCTAGATTCTGAAAAAAAAAATGAATCTGACTTTGAATACAATTATTCTGAGATGCTGATGTCACCACCACTTAGAGCTCTCAATTTCGGATGGTAGGTAAGTTTTGATGACAAGGAAGATCTAAGCCTAGAAAAAAGAACAAAGATTTTATTTAAGTAAAGAGATTGCATGAGTCCATGAAGGAAAACTAAAAGAACATAGGGTATAAAGATGAACCCTAAAGAATATGACTAAAAAACAGGAAGCTTGAAAAAGTATCTGTGATGAGACAAAACCACAAGGGAAGAAAATTCCTAAGTGTGTGATTTCATAAATTTCAGGAACTTTACAAAACAAAGAGTAACAAATAATGATCATGCTTCGTTGAACTGAAAAGAACCCATTGGATTCAGAAGTCAGGGAGTATGGGGAAAGCATTCCAGGACAGCCTGACTGGTGAGATAATGAACACAAAAGACATGGCTAATGAAGGCACAGTTTTTCGTGAACATGCAGTGGGAGCCAAAATCTCTGGACCTTTCATTTTTGAGGTCTTTTCCCCAAGTTCCTGAGCAAAACTATTTGTTCAGAAAGTCATTGGCCCCATGACTCTAACAAGCCATCAGAAAGAAACCCTACTATTCTATATCTATACAAACATCTTCAATGTATAGAAAGCAGTGAATCCACTTCCTTCTATTCAAACCCATCACAAAATAAAAATATAAACGAGAAAAAATATGAAATAATAGGAGATTCCCCCTTCAGTCTCACTTAAATCCCATTCTATAGAGGATAGTTAACTGCAATGGACAGTTTGCTGTATATCGTTTCAGATTTTTTTCTTTTGAGAGGAGGTGGCTGAGATATAGTCTTCTGTGACTCAGCATGGCCTCAAACTCCTTATGTAGATGAGGACAGTCTTAAACTCTTGGCCTTCCTATCTCCACCTCCCATGTACTGGGATTACAGGTGTGTGGGGTCCAGTTTTCATGTGTACAACACCCAACAAATGAAGATATACTATTTACCATCAGATCTTTTTCATAAAGCTTTTTCTGCAACTTTTGATCATGCTAAGAATTTCAATAAATATCACTGGGAATTTTTCTATATATTATTTGTAGATAATAGCTCCTATAGATATGATAGGTTATAAGGGTAGATTATTGATCTACTCTGAAAAGAAAAAATAGGGATATAAATATGATAGGTTACAAGGGTAGATTAAAAGTAGATTCAATGATCTACCTTTTATCCTATTTCTAAGCCCCCTTTATTTAGTTTCTTTTTCATGATTTCATTTAAATTATTAAATGGAAATTCCAGAAATAAGCAATACATAAGTTAAATTGTGAAATCTTCTCAGAAGCATGATGAACTTCTCAGTACCTAATGGTCATGCTGTCTCTGGAAAGCACCTATAGACTAACAAACTAGCTACCCATATATTGCATGGAAGCCTTTTCGGTCATCAGGTATCTGCTGAGATATCATATTTGTGTTAAGGAGTTTTTATTCTATTTAACAATGGCCAGAAAGCACAAAAACAAGGATACAAACAAGACAAAGAATATAAAACATGGAAGGACAAATTAATTCTAACCATATGACAACACTGTCAGGGATATAGGCATAAAGCAGTATTCCTAAATTTTGGTGTTGTGGCATTTAAGATTGTTTTTTTATAACATAAGGCTTTTCATGACAGTGAAATACATCTGCTCCTAACAGTAACAATTTCCTTCAAATGAGGATGATGGACATTGAAGAACCTCCATATGGAGTTTGCTTTCATTGTGACAAAGTTAGCCACTGGGCAAGAAACTGCCTTTGCCTCAACTGCTGACAGTATGCTGTCCAAACTACCGAACTTTGCCAAAACAAAATAGGGCAGTCCTTCAAAATTCTTGCTTCACAGAAAAGTATGCCAGATATTTTAGGCCTGTAGGCCAAAGATGGATGCCCCATTGTTGCATGGGAACCTTGGATGAGTGTCCAGGCAGCCAGATGTTTCTATCATTTCTATAGTTTTGGAAGTTTCTTGATCTGCAGTTCTTGTCTACTCCTTCTTGGGTCTTTGATGGAGTTGAAGACTAGTTATAGTTACAGTTTTCCTTGTTACCAAATTCAGAAAAGAAACTTACATAAGAGATGTAAGGTTTATGATATTGAAAAATATAAAAGCTTAAGTTGTTTATCTAAGAAGATGTTTTTAGGTCTAAAAAGATATCTTTAGGATGGTAATACAAGTTATAATAAAAAAATGGTTTAGGTATAAAACTTTAAATTCATCAAGATAGGATAGATAGTATTTTCTCCAACTATGTCAAATACAAATGGATTGGACATTATAAATGTAATTCTTACCTGATAATTGTTCTTGTTGTATATAGTTTTGCTATGTTAGTTAAAACATTTTTATTTAGACAAAGGGGGGAAACATTGCAGAATATTTGTACACTGTGTGAAAACGTATTTCTATGGCTGGTACAATAAAAAGCTAAATAGCCAATAGCTAGGTGGGAGATTACAGGCAGGACTCAGGCAGAGAGAGAACCGTAGGCAGAAGAAAGGTGGAGTAACCAACCAGATGCAGAGGGCACAAGAGGGGCAGTACAGAGATGAGGCAACAAGCCTCATAGAAGAGCATAGATTTAAAAATATGGGTTAGAACAGCTAAACACTAAACTGAACTGGAATCCAGTTACAGAGAAGAAAGAGTGATTAGCAAAGGGGTCAAGACCAGGCTGGTAAAACCCACAGAAACAGCTGACCTGAACAAGGGGGAGCTCTTCGTCCCCAGACTGATAGCTAGGAAACCAGCATAGGACTGATCCAGACCCCATGAAATCTATGGGGCCTCTTGTAGTAAATCAGTACTTATCCCTAGCATAGGTATGGATTTTGGGAGCCCATTCCACATAGAGGGATACTCCCTGAGCAAAGACACAGGGGGGTGGGCCTAGGCCCTATCCCAAAGGATATGACAGACTCTGAAGGCCCCCTATGGAAGGCCTCACCCTCACTGGGGAGCAGAAAGGGTACGTGATAGATAGGGTTTTAGTTGGGCAGTGGCACGGGAGGAGGGGAGAGAGAGGGACCTGGGATTGACATGTACAACAATCTTGTTTCTAATTCAAATAAAAAAAATATGGGTTAGTTTAAGTTATAGGAACTAGTTAGGAACAAACTTAAGCTGAGATCAAGATTTTATAATTAATAAGTCTCCATTTCATTGTTTGTGGGCTGAAAGTCCAAGACAGTATGACAAAAAAAAATTGCTACAGTTTGGCACTTGCAAGAATCCACTGTGGGTGTTAGAACACAACCTGCTAGGTCTGAAGTGGGCCCCCAAAATGGCAGTGCCACTAAAAATGTTTAAATTACAATCCAGGCTCAGCTCAGGCTAGACTCTAACCGTGTAAACAGAAGAATTACTAGTAGATAAATAAGAGCTAAAGAACCAGCATTCCTCAGAAGCTTGTGAGAGGGTTTTGTCTGTCAAGAAGAGCCACTACTTACTTCATCTACAGCTGACTACCTCCAGCAGATGGTGCATCCAGTTCTCTAATAACACACTTGTAAGACTTATCAAAGCCCCCATACTAGCTCTCCAGCTTTCCTGCCTCTTTTAACACACACCTGTAACACATAACAAAGTCCCCAGGCTAGCCTCTGGGCTCTTCTGGCCTGCAAACTGAATCCATGCTAGTCTAAAATTCCAGGCTATTCCCATTTATATGCTTCCTTCCATTATAACATGTGCATCTTTAAAACTAGCAGGGTTTCACCTGCCTTTTGCTTCTGGCTCTGCTTCCTGCCTTCAAAGAGATAGGCTTAGCAGTTTCAATAAACCTTGGTTTCTATCCAAAGAGTAGTCTTGTCTGATGGTTTCATTGAGCCCTTGCTTACATGTCCCTCTTGGATAAAGGGCATACATAACATATTCTGCAATGCCCATACCATTTCACAAGACACGTCTTATTTCAAAAGACCCCAACAATTGTTTATATTCTCCTTTTAATGAACATTAATGTCATTTCCGATTTCTACCATATAAGACAGTTTACTGTATTATTTTATGTACATTTTACTATTTATTCATCTTATGTCCACAATCAGTATTCATGTAAGGGGTGCTTCAATCGATTGATTGATGAAAGCTGTTTGTTTTTAATTTTCCCAGATTCTGATAAACGTTGTGTAAGAGCTACAAAACTATAGCAATACTGAGCATATATTTCCCTGTGTACCACCAACCCAAGATGCCGTTTCTGTCCTCGGACCTTTGGTACCTGTAATCAATGAAATATGTTGCCTCACAGTGTTTAATTAACAGGGTCTTTTTGAGGACTAGCTTCGATGCCCCTCAAAGTTCAGACAGGATGCCTCATCAAGTGGGGGACTTAGAAAGATCAAAGGGCAAATGAATTCTCCACCGCATACCTTTCCACATCAGTTTATTGCTCTGCCATAGCTCTACTTCTCCTATCCTACTTCTAACTTTTAGCTTCTTCTAAACTCTTCTCCATCGGGAGCCTTGAAGTGATAAAGAATATTACAAGAGTTGTCTCTCATTGGTCAAGAGCACATTCCTAGGGTAAGTGACAGAGAGTTGACCCATTGCTATGGCAACACAAGAGTCCAAGGTTACAGAAGTGAGACCATGACAGAGGGAACGTGAGATAAGCTTGGAGACATAGGTCTTTTGTTTACAGACTAGCAAGCAAAGAATTGGCAGGCTTTCCTTAGTATCCTTGGTTGGACAACTGTAGCTCTGACCCTGAGCATAGCTGTAACATTTTTAAACTTATGATCTATTCACAGAAATCCTTTAGTCTAGTTTGAACTTGCTTTGAGGTGAAAGTGAGATAAGTATGTGCAGTTAGTCTGAGCAAAACAAGGCAGGCTTTTAGGTGTCCACAGTCCTTGTGGGACAAATAGATCCAGCTATGAAGCATGTCCCAGTATATATTCTATATATATCAAAATTATACAGACAAATAAAAAATAATCTTCCTGACCACCCACAGATATATGTGCCCAGTAGATGAAATATTTTCATGAGATAAACACACAGGCAGTGGGAAAACACCCAAAGCTATTCGTAGGGAATAAATGAAGTTCTTAGAGAAGAAATGAAGTGATTCATGAGAGAAATTATGGTCAGGAGCCACTAGTGTCCACAGCCAATAACTCCATGACCTTGCCAGGTGGACTCCCTATCAGAGAATCACTCATATGGTAGGTATACCTGTTGAACACTAGTTATCACCTGCTGTATCTTTCATGGCCGCTGACATCTAATGATATTCCCCTAGTTTTCAGTGAGTTGCATCTCTGTGGTGTTCATTGGTCATTAGCATTTGTGCTATTCTCCCACACTGCTCCTCACAATGCTATTGGACAATTTTTCCCTATGTAAACTCTCAAGTTACCTCATTATATGTGTAACTGTCTTAACTTACTTTCTATTTCTGTGATAAAGACCATGACAAAAAGCAACTTCAGGAGGAAAGGGTGTATTTCATTGTATGCTTTACAGTCCATCATGAAGGCAAATCAGGACAGGAATTTGAGGCAGGAACTGAAGCAGAGGCCATGGGAGAGGGCTCCTTACCTGTCTGCTCCTCATGGCTTGCTCAACTTGATTCTTAGATGACTCAGAACCACTAGCCAGGAGTAGCACCACCCACAATGATATGGACCCTCCCATATTGATCATCAATCAAAACAATACCCACATACTTGCCTATGAGCAATCTGATGGAGGAAATTTCTCACCAGAGGTTCCCTCATCTCAGACAACTATAGATTGTGTCAAATTGACAAAACACTAACCAAGACAGTGGAAAACAGGATCTCCCTATCTGAATTTAAATCATAATACTACTAACTACTAAAAACTGGTCTGGGTTCCTATTTGGTTTTGGTCCTGTCAGTCAAATCTGGAGAGCATTTCATCTCTTGTTTTTGTTTGTTTGTTTGATTGTTTGGATTTGTCTGTGCATGTTGCTTAGTAAGTTTTATGATTCCAGTGCCATGAAAATATTCCCATATATTCTTTTAGCACCTTATTAAGTTATAGGTGACATTTATATCTAACTTTTGTGTTTGGAAAAAATACTCTAGCATTCTCACTATAGGGAAGCCATATTCCCAAATGAACTTATGGAATGGCTAATCCATATGACTCAGTTGTATGTTGTCCTCCTCAAATTTATGTATTCCAAGGAACTGAGATCCCTAAATCCAAGGACAGGTGACATGACAGCATGAAAAATCAATGTGAAAATTGAGATCAATAAAAGTTATGAAAGCACAAGTACATATTCAAGACTTAAGAAGATTGTCAATATCTTCTAGCCTCTGTCAGTTTCCCTGAAGCCTCCCAACACTGAGCAAGGGACTGTTATGTCAGCCAGACTGCATTTCATAAGAATATGATTCAGGGAAGCAGAAGCAGGCACCCACAGCTAAACACTGAGCCATACTTCTGGAATCCAGTTGTAGAGAGGGAGAAGGGATGGGCAAAGCAGTCAAGACTGTGCTGGAGAAACCTACAGAACCAGCTGACCTTGGCCTAATGAGAGCACAAGGACTCCAGTCATAAAGCTGGGGAACCAGCATTGAACTAAACCAAACCTTCTGTTTGTGGGTGCCAGTTAGGAGGCCTGGGCGGGCTATGAGACCTCTAACAGTGGAACATATATTTATGGACTTTGGGAACCCATTCCCTATGGAGGGATATTATTTCAGCCTAGATACACAAATGATGTGACAGACTTTAATAATCCCCATGGAAGGCCTCACCATCCTTGGAGAGTGCATAGGGGGTGGGTTGGGGGAGTTGTTAGGGTGCATGGGAGGATGGGAGTGGGGGATTGATATGTAAAATGATTGTTTCCAAATTTTAAAAAAGGAAAAAATGAAAAACCATGTTTATACTTATCATTCTCTTTCCCAGTGGTATTTTCTATACACAGAAGTGGAGGACTTGCCTGATTTGTCAGAATATTGTCACCCTTCTGGTTTTTTTTTTCTCTTGCTGGTAAATTTCTAACATATGGGGCTTGCCCTAGATTGTTTTGAAACGAACAGAATGAATTTCATATGGGAAATACAGACCTTTTGACTAATCAAAAAAAGAATATTACTCAGACTGTAAGCTTTGCTTGGTAGTTAAGAGCATTTGTTGCTCTTCCATTGGACACAGGTTCAGTTCCCAGCACCCACCTGGTGGTTCACAATCATCCACAACTCCACTTCCAGTGGATCCAATGCCCTTATCTGACCTCCAAGGTCACCAGACATACATGTGGTATTCATACATATATACAGGCAAAACACTCATATACACAAAATTAAAATTAAATAAATCTTTAAAAAATTACCTAGAGACTGTGAGATGGCTCTGCAGGTATAAGTGCTTGCCAAAAAAAGCCCAGAGACGTGATTTTGATTCTCAGGAACCATTTTGGTAAAATGAGACCCTCTCTGACCTTGGCATGCATCACACACACACACACACACACACACACACACACACACACACACAAACAAACACACTAAAATTATTTTGAAAAGGGTATGTTCATTCAATTTTACTTTTTAATTTAAAAAAATGGTTGGCTGCACTTGAGTCAGAATGTACCCCAATCAATGTGCTTCAGCAATTAGTACTGGAGAGGTTATTGACGTGGGACTTCAATGAGGAAGTAGGTATGTGGGACTAGACCTTGGGAGTTTATCATTCTTAGCTGTTTCTTGTCTCCTGTCTTCCCAATGCGTGGCGATCTAAGAAATGGCCACTCCATGTTCCCAGGACTTCTCCAAGCTTACTTGTGTAGAGACACAAAAAACTAACACATTTCCTCAGCCAACTGGCACCAGAAGCACAGTATACCCTTCATGCCTCAAATCTGTGGCTTTTGCCCACATTCAGAAGATTGTCTGTGGCTTTAGGAGCCCTGTGCAACTCTGCCCACATAATAAAGGATGACCATGTTTATTAAAAGGCCAGCTATGCAGCAGCATTTAAGATAAGCTGGACAGAGACCTGATCATGCTCTCAAGTTCCAGGAGTGCCACAGGATGTCTCTGGGGAGCTGTTTTAGGTTTGCTTACTATAGCTGTAAACACTCCCTTTATGCTTCCTGGTAGGTGGCCTGTGGTGTATCATTAACTTTCCAAATTGACAGTTTCCTTTGCTGAACTTGAGAAAATTCTTTCTTTGGACTCAGCACATTATGAAAATGATTGCAAATTTGGGTCAGCATTTACCTCAGATAAGTAAACTGCTATAGTAACAACCTCAGAATAAAATGTATATTGACCTTAATACACAAAAAGGATGCCATTACTTACCCTTGCCCTTTCCAATGAAGGGGGCTACATGTTTCTATCAGAGCTTATGAGAGCCCAATCTGTTCAATCTAACCTACTTCTTTCAACCTACAAAAATGTCCCATGTACCCAGGCCAGGTTCAGAGAGGTGCTACAGTTTGAATTTTTTCCCTGCTTAATAACCAAAAAGATAATGGATTGTTTTTAAGAAAATCAGTTTGTTTCGTATACTTCAAGGTATAATATATGAGGAACAGAGATATAAGAGGAACGGAAAGTTGTCTACCAGGGTTTCATTAAGACATTTCAAACACATGTATTCTTATTTCCTCCTCATATTCACCCACACAACGACCTCCTGCTATTCTTCCTACCTTACCCTTCTAGTCCATCTCTTCCCTCTCGATAGCTCTGCATCGTATTCCATATATGTGTATTAAATCTAGATCCCCATGTGAGAAAAGGCCTAGTAGTTTTCTTTCTTCCTTCCCCCCTCTCTTGTTTCCCACTCTCCCTCCCCTATAGACCTCTTCCTCTCCATCAAGGTCTGCCTTCTATTTTCATGAGATATATGTGTGTGTGTGTGTGTGTGTGTGTGTGTGTGTGTGTGTGTGTGTGTGTGTAATTGTGTAATGATAATTGTCTGAGTCTTTTATTTCATTTAATTTGAAAAGCACCAGTTCTTTCCTTTCTCCTGACCATGATGTAACTTCATTCTTCTTTATAGTTACTAAAGCTCTATAGTTTCTTTATCCATTTATATGTTGCTGAGCTTCTAGACCATTTTATCACAAACTTATAGACCTATCAGCATCCCTGTCTTTCCTAAAACTGACCAACCCTAAACTGGAGATGGAAGATCCCTCAAACACCCTTAAAACCCTCAGCACTCAGCAAGACAACAAGTTTCAGCTCCTCTGCTTTGTGGGGAGGTCTCTCTGTGTGCCTGCTATATGCATGTTTCCTCACCCCTAATGATATCCTGTGTTAGCCTGCTGATTCTTTCTGCTATAATTCAAGAATTTCCCTGCTGCTACCTTGTCATGCTTGATATTCTATTTTGCCTTTTATTTTTTGTTATTATTGTTGTTGTTGCTTTTCTTTTTTATTCTCTCATACAATACATCCTGACCACAGCCTCCACTGTACTCCTCCCAGACCGTCCCCCCCATGCACACGTCTCTTCTCACCCAAATCCACTGCTCCTCCATTTCCTTTCAGAAAACAAGCCCCCCAGTGATATTAACCAAATACAGTATAATAAGATGCAATAAGAATAGGCACAGACCCTCATGTCAAGACTGGATGAGGCAACCCAATAGGAGAAAAAGGGTCCCAAGAGCAGGAAATCTTTTCAAATCATTTTTACTCAGCAACCCCATAACCCAATTATTTAAGAATCTAGAGGAATATGACAGCCTGTCCTCAGGCTGGTAGCTCTTGTGGCTACAAGAACAAAAACAAAATCTCCAAGCTAGTCCGGGCAGATTGCCATGCCCCAATTTACTGTATTATAATTTCTTAGTGGTTACAGTGCCCAAAGAATATACTCAGGCCAAAGCTGCTACAGTTATTATTCAAATCCTGCTATCCCACACTGGTGAAGAGTCAGAGAAAGAGAGCATGGCATGGCATTGAGAAGTATGGACAGAAGTGGCTTCCAGAAACATGCTTAAGAAGTCTCAGCCAGCATCCAGTGCCATGCTCTGTATGGCTCCACAAATACAATGCAAGACTACACTCAACACCTCAACATCCCACCATAGATATAGCAGAAGAAAAGGGCCTAAAACATGACTTTATGAAGATGGTTGACATCCTTAAAGAGGAAATAAAAAATTACTTTAGAGAAGTGAAGGGAAAGACAAAAATGGTAGAAATCAACAAATTCCTTTAATGAAAACTAAGAAAAACCAATCAAACAAGTGAAGGAAATGGTTCAAGACTTAAAAACTGAAATAGAGTCAATAAAAAAATCACAAACTGAGGGAATTCTGGAAATGGCAAATCTGGAAACTACAGATGTAAGCATAAACAACATAATACAAAAGGTGGAAGAGAGAATCTCAGGCATTGAAGATAGGACAGAGGATATAGATTCATTGATCAAACAAATGTTAAATCCAACAATTTTTTTTCGTTTTTTTTTAGGCAGGGTTTCTCTGTGTAGCTTTGTAGACCAGGCTGGCCTCCATCTCACAGAGATCTGCCTGCCTCTGCCTCCAGAAGGTGGGGATTAAAGGCATGCACCACCACCACCCAGCAATCCAACAAATTCTTAGCACAAAATTTCCAGGGAATATGGGACACCATGAAAAGACCAAACCTAAAAATCATAAGGAATAGAAGAAGGAATAAAAGACCAGCTCACAGGTACAGGAAATATATTCAAATAAAATCATAGAAGAAAACTTTCCCAACCTAAAGAAGAACATACCTGTGAAAAAAGTACAAGAAGCTTACAGAAATCAAATAGACTGAACAAAAAAAAGTCCTCTTGCCACATAACAATCAAAACACTAAACATACGGAATAAAGAAAGAATACAAAAAGCTGTGAAGGAAAAAGACCAAGTAACATATAAAGGCAGACCAATCGGAATTACACCCAACTTCTCAATGTAAACAGTGAAATCCAAAAAGTCCTGGATAAACATTATACAAACACTAAGACCATGAATGCCAGCCCACACTACTATATCCAGCAAAGCTTTTAATCACCATAGATGGAGAAAACAAGATAATCTATTACATAAACAGATTTAAACAATACCTAACCACAAATCCAGCATTACAGAAAATAATAGAAAGAAAACTCCAATCTAGGGAAGTCAACTACAATCACAAAAACCCAAGCAAAATATAATCATCCCACAACAGCAAATCCCAAAGAATGGACATGAGAGCATAATACAGCCAACAACAAAAGTAAAAATAACAGAATCCAGCAATCACTGGTCATTAATGTCCATTAATATCAATGGATTCAATTCACATATAAAAAGACACACACTAACAGATTAGATATGAAAACAAGATCCGGACCAACCTAGGAACTAGGTGAGTGAGTCTCTGCCCGATCCCGACTCCAGCCCAAAACATTATACACCCCGATCACTCCAAGCCCCCACCTCTGCCTGCACCTTCGGGCTTGGGTTAGACACGCCCAGGCAGGGAGGAGCTCCCTGCGCCCCAAATCTGCTAGCACCCTACTCTTCCATTCCGACGACTGACCAAGGAACTAGGAACTAGTGAGGAGACTACCAGGAGCATAAAGACCATCCAGAGTTGTGGACATTGAATTCCTGGCCCCCATACAACACTGGATCACAAGAGGACATAGAGAGACCCCACCTGCACCCACTAAAAGAAGATACGGGGAGAAGACAGAATAAGATTACACTCAACAACAGAAAGACCAATATGACACCACCAGAATCTAGGGACTCCACTCCAGCAAGATCTGAAAAGCCCAACACAGAGCATGAAGATGAGATGGACCTCAAAAATTATCTCAGCAAGATGATAGAGATCTTTAAAGAGGAAACAAGAAAATGCCTTAATGAAATAGAAGAAAAAGCAAACAAAAAATTAAACGAATTGGAGGAAAAGACAAACCAAAAACTACAAGAAATAAATAAATCTCTTAAAGTATCTAAAGAAAGCCAAGAAAAAACATCCAAACAAGTGAAGGAAGCTCTTGAAACAGTTCAAAGCATGAAAGCTGAAATAGACACAATAAAGAAAACACATAATGAGACCATGCTGGAAATGGAAAGACTGGATAAACGATCAGGAACTAAAGATGTAAGTATATCCAACAGGATTCAAGAGATGGAAGAGAGAATCTCAGCGACTGAAGACTCGCTAGAGGATATACATTCATCAACCAAAGAAAACCTCAAGTCCAACAAATCCCTAACACAAAATATCCAGGAAATATGGGACACCGTAAAAAGGCCAAACCTAAGAATAATAGGTGTAGAAGAAGGTGAAGAAACACTGCTCAAAGGTACAGAAAACATATTCAACAAAATCATAGAAGAAAACTTCCCCAACCTACAGAAGGATATGCCTATGAAAGTACAAGAAGCTTACAGGACACCAAACAGACTGGACCACAAAAAGAAGTCCCCCGACACATAATAATCAAAACACCAAATCTACAGAATAAAGAGAAAATATTAAGAGCAGCAAAGGAAAAAGGCCAAGTAACATATAAAGGCAAACCAATCAGAATCACACCCGACTTCTCAATGGAAACTCTGAAAGCCAGAAGGTCTTGGATAGATACCCTACAAGCACTAAGGGAGCATGGATGTCAACCCAGACTACTGTACCCAGCAAAACTTTCAATCATTATAGATGGAGAAAACAAGATATTCCATGACATAAAACAGATTTAAACAATACATATCCACAAATCCAGCACTACAGAAGGCTCTGGAGGAAAACTCCAACCCAACGAACATAACTACACTCATAAAAACACTGGCAATAGATAATCTAATTTTACCAAACACAAAAAGAAACAGGAGGGCAAAATCCACACGCAATGATACCACCAACAATAAATCCAAAACAAAGAAGAACCAATGAACAATGGACATTAATATCCCTAAATGTCAATGGTCTTAACTTACCCATAAAAAGATATAGGCTAACAGAATGGATACGAAAACAGAATCCATCCTTCTGCTGTTTACAAGAAACACACCTCAACTTCAAAGACAGGCGATACTTCAAAGGATGGGAAAAAATTTTCCAATCAAATGGGCTCAAGAAACAAGCTGGGGTAGCAATCCTAATATCTAACGAATTAGACTTTAAACTGAAAGCAATCAAAAGAGATGAAGAAGGGCATTTCATATTCATCACAGGAAAAGTCCATCAAGATGAAGTCTCAATCCTGAACATCTATGCCCCTAATACGAAGGCACCCACATTTGTAAAAGAAACATTACTAAAGCTCAAACCACACATAAAACCACACACACTTATAGTAGGAGACTTCAACACCCCCCTTACACCATTGGACAGAACCACTAGACAGAAACTTAACAAAGAAACAAAGGATCTGACAGAAGTTATGACACAACTGGGTTTAACAGATATCTATAGAACATTCCATCCAAACACAAAAGAATATACCTTCTCAGCGCCACATGGAACCTTCTCAAAAATTGACCACATAGTTGGCAGCAAAGCAAACCTCCACAGTTACAAAAGTATTGAAATAACCCCCTGTATCTTATCAGACCACCATGCATTAAAGCTAGAATTCAACAGCAATACGAATTGCAGAAAACCTACATTTGCGTGGAAAATGAATAACACCCAATTGCACCATTCCTGGGTTGAGGAAGAAATAAAAAAAGAAATTAAAGACTTCCTAGAATTTAATGAGAATGTAGACACAACATACCCAAACTTATGGAACACCCTGAAAGCAGTGCTAAGAGGGAAGTTCATAGCACTAAGTGCTCACATGAAGAAACTGGAGGAAAGTCACAATAGAGAATTGACAGAACAACTGAAAGCTTTAGAGCAAAAAGAAGCAAACACACCAAGGAGGAGTAGACGAAAGGAAATAATCAACCTGAGAGCCGAAATCAACAAAGTAGACACTAGGAAAACAGTACAAAGAATCAATGAAACAAAGAGTTGGTTCTTTGAGAAGATCAATAAGATAGACAAACCTCTAGCCAAACTAACCAAAAGGCAAGAGAGAGAGCATGCTAATTAACAAAATCAGAAATGAAAAGGGGGATATAACAACGGACACTGAGGAAATCCAGAGAATCTTTAGGTCATACTTTGAAAACCTGTATTCCACAAAATTGGAAAATCTAAAGGAAATGGACAGCTTTCTGGATAAATATCACTTACCAAAATTAAATCAAGATCAGATAAACAGTTTAAATCGACCTATAACCCCTAATGAGATAGAAGCAGTCATCAAAAGCCTCCCAACCAAAAAAAGCCCAGGGCCAGATGGCTTCACTGCAGAATTCTACCAGAAATTCAAACAAGAGCTAATTCCAGTACTCCTCAAACTGTTCCGCACAATAGAAGCAGATGGGATATTGCCAAACTCTTTCTACGAGGCTACAATCACTTTGATACCCAAGCCACACAAAGATATGACTAAGAAAGAGAACTACAGACCGATATCCCTCATGAACATCGATGCTGAAATACTCAATAAAATATTGGCCAACCAAATACAAGAACATATCAGAAAAATCATCCACCATGATCAAGTAGGCTTCATCCCAGGGATGCAAGGATGGTTCAACATATGAAAATCCATCAATGTAATCCACTATATAAACAAACTGAAAAAGAAAAACCACATGATCATCTCACTAGATGCTGAAAAAGCCTTTGACAAAATCCAACATCCCTTCATGATAAAGATCTTGGAGAGAACAGGAATAACAGGAACATATCTAAACATGATAAAGCAATATACACCAAACCAATAGCCAACATCAAAGTAAATGGAGAGAAACTCAAAGCATTTCCTCTAAAATCAGGAACAAGACAAGGCTGTCCACTCTCTCCATATCTCTTCAATATTGTACTTGAAGTTCTGGCTATAGCAATAAGACAAGAAAAGGGGATCAAAGGGATACAAATTGGAAAGGATGAAGTAAAACTTTCACTATTTGCAGATGACATGATAGTCTACATTAGTGACCCGAAAAACTCTACCAGGGAACTCCTACGGCTGATAAACACCTTCAGCAAGGTAGCAGGATACAAAATTAACTCAAAAAAATCAGTAGCCCTACTATATACAGATGATAAATCCAATGAGAAAGAAATCAGGGAAACATCACCTTTCACAATATCCACAAGCAACATAAAATATCTTGGGGTAACACTAACCAAAAAAGTGAAAGACCTGTACAATAAGAACTTTGAGACTTTAAAGAAAGAAATTAAAGAAGATACCAGAAAATGGAAAGATCTCCCATGCTCTTGGATAGGTAGAATTAACATAGTAAAAATGGCAATCCTGCCAAAAGCAATCTACAGATTCAATGCAATCCCCATCAAAATCCCAACACAGTTTTTCACAGACATTGAAAGAACAATACTCAACTTTATATGGAAAAATAAAAAGCCCAGGATAGCCAAAACAACTCTTTACAATAAAGGATCTTCTGGAGGCATCACCATCCCCGACTTCAAGCTCTACTATGGAGCCATAGTTCTGAAAACAGCTTGGTATTGACACAAGAATAGACTGATAGACCAATGGAATCGAATTGAAGACCCAGATATTAACCCACGCACCTACGAACACCTTATTTTTGACAAAGGTGCTAAATCTATACAATGGAAAAAAGATAGCATCTTCAACAAATGGTGCTGGTACAATTGGATTTGGACATGCAGAAAATTTCAGATAGATCCATACCTGTCACCATGCACAAAACTTAAGTGCAAATGGATCAAAGATCTCAGCATAAATCCAGCCACACTGAATCTTCTAGAAGAGAAAGTGGGAATTACCCTTGAACAAATTGGCACAGGAGACCACTTCCTGAACATTACTCCAGTAGCACAGACACTGAGGTCTGCAATTAATAAATGGGACCTCCTGAAACTGAGAAGCTTCTGCAAGGCAAAGGAAACAGTCAGTAGGACAAAACGACCACCCACAGAATGGGAAAAGATCTTCACCGATCCCACATCTGACAGAGGACTGATTTCCAAAATATATAAGGAGCTCAAGAAGCTAGCCACCAAAACACCAAACAATGAAATTAAAAAGTGGGGTGCAGAACTAAATAGAGAATTCTCAACAGAGGAATCTGAAATGGCTGAAAGACACTTAAGAAAGTGCTCAAAATCATTGGCCATCAGAGAAATGCAACTCAAAACAACTCTGAGATACCACCTCATGCCTGTCAGAATGGCTAAAATAAAAAATACCAATGACAATCTATGCTGGAGAGGATGTGGAGAAAAAGGAACACTCCTCCATTGCTGGTGGGAGTGCGAACTTGTAAGACCACTCTGGAAATCAGTATGGCGGTTGCTCAGAAAAATGGGAATCAGTCTACCTCAAGATCCAGCCATTCCTCTCTTGGGTATATACCCAAATAGGGCATGTACATACAACAAGGACATATGTTCAACCATGTTCATAGCAGCATTGTTTGTAATAGCCAGAACCTGGAAGCAACCTAGATGCCCCTCAACTGAAGAATGGATTGAGAAAATGTGGTACATTTATACAATGGAGTACTACTCAGCAGAAAAAAGCAATGGAATCTTGAAATTCACAGGCAAATGGATGGAACTAGAGGAAACCATCCTGAGTAACGTAACCCAGTCACAAAAAGACAAACATGTTATGTACTCACTGACATATGAATTTTAGACATAGAGCAAAGGATTACCAGTCTATAATGCTCTTCACCAAAGAAACTAGGAAACATGAAGGACTCTAAGGGATAAATGGTCCCCAGGAATGGAAGTGGCATGAACTCCCGAACTAATTGGGGGCATGAGGGTAGGGGGGGAAGGAGCTGCTACAGTAAGAGTAAGAGAAGAGGAGAAGAGGAGAGGAAATAGAGGGGCAGAAACATTGAGTTGGGGGAAGAATAGAGGAAAGAGAGCAGGATGAGAGATACCATATCAGAGGAAGCCACTATAGGTCCGAGAAGAGATCTGGAACCAGGGAGATCTCCAGAGATCTACAAGGATGACATGATCTGACAATCCAGGCAATGGTGGAGAGGATAACCCAAAAGCCCTTCCCCTAAAATGAGATTGATGACTTCTCTTTATGCCATCCTAGAGCCCTCACCCAGTGGCTGAAGGAAGCAGAGACAGACATCCACAGATATACACTGAGCCGAAATCAGGAATTTAGTTGAAGAGAGGGAGGAATGAAGAACGAAGGGGTCTGAGAGCTCACTGACCCCTGACTGACAACAGCAGAACCTGTACAGGACTGAACTAGACCCCCTGAATGTGGGTGAAAATGGGTGGACTGAGCAGTTTTTGAGGCTACTGGCAGTGGGTCTAGGATTTATCCCTAGTACATGAACTGACTTTTTGAAACACATTTCCTATGGAGAGATACCTTGCTCAGTCCAGTTCCAGTGGGGAGAGTCTTGGTCAGGCCTCAGCATGGGGATGGGACAGACTTCATTGACTCCCCATGGGAGACCATACGCTCTTTGAGAAGCAGCTGGGTGGTGGAGGAAGTGGGATGATGGGTCGGAGAAAGGAAGAACTGGGAATGATATGTAAAACTAAAAATTAAATTCGAATTTAAAATTCTGGCATAATTCAATCTTTATATTTTATATATTTATAGAATTTGTCTATATGTCTAATCCTGGCATTCTGTTGTTCCTTGTTCATATGACACAATAGTGACTCTGCATGTGCTAACTTTTCTATGAAGAGAAGGTCCTGACATCTTATTCTTTTATCATCTTTCCACTCCATTCTTTGTCCATCAATATAAGTCTGTGTGTAGGGCAGAGGTAACTGCAACTAATCTAACTTTGCTGCTGTCTATGCCATGTAATTGCCTGAGTGTGTAGTGGGAAGAGGCTTGCAATCTGAACTGTGGCCAACTCCTCTAGCCCATCGAATCTTGTTGACCTCTTTTGAGTTTACTTTGTTTTGAATATCTTGTTCTTATGCAAGTACAGGGACAGATGTTTCAAGAGTATCTCTGTCATAAACTCTTGTTTCAATATGGTCTCTATCATTATTACAATTCTACAAAGAGTAAAAGAACATCAAGATTCCTAAAACTCTTCACTTTGCCTTTAGGAGGGTACCAAGACCTGTCAGTAATTTTGTAATCAAGAATCTTTTCTTTTTTCGTACTAGTTCCATGTTTCTGAAGCAAGATACAAAAACCTAATGATTCAGTCATAGTTTGTCAGCTTCTAAAATTTTCCTAAGTTTTTCTTCTTAAATGATTTGTTCCAGATTCTATATCTCATGCTCGTTAGGACCACTTAAGTAATAATTTCTATAGAAGACTCAATTTCTTATACAGCTAATTGTCCCAGGGAATCACCATACCTTTTATTCTTAACATCAGCTTTCACAAGAATTATTACATTGTCCAAGTTCTAGCCTTCGGTGAGGGGCCCTGCCACGGTCCTAGTCTGTGTTGATATCCCTGGCTCCTGTTAACCACCAAAGGCAATGAGGATGCCTGGGGTCTGGGCCACCACATGAGGTGGGCCATGTTGGTGGCTGAGGGCCATGCCACTGCATGGGCCATCCCAATCTGAGTAACCAAAGCTGCCAGCTGGGGCCATGGAGATGCTGGGCTTGAACTGAAACCAGGAACCATGTCTGAGTCAGTGACCCTACTGCAGTCAAGGTCTGTGTTGACATCCATGGCACCTGTTAACATTGAAGGTCATGTGGATACCTGGGGTCAGGGTCCCCACCTGAGGCCATGTTGGTGTCCAAGGGCCACCATGCAGCTGGGATGATGCTGATATGAGTAGCCTGTGCTGACATGGTGACATCCAGGCCTGGGCTGTTGCCAAGGACCTTGTCTGGGTCCATGGTCCTACCACAGCCAGGGTCTGTGTTGAGGTCTGTGACTCTTGTTACCACCACAGGCCCTGTGACTTCCTGGGGTTTGGCCTGCCATCTAAGGCCACTCTGGAGTCTGGGGACCATGCTGTGGTTAGGCCCATGCTCATTTGAGAGGCCTGTGCTGCTACCCAGGGCCATGGTGACATCCAGACTCAAGTTGCTGCTGCTTGTCATGTCTGAGTCCATGGACATGTTCAGCTGGGGTGTGTGTTGATGTTTGTTGCCCATTTTACCACAGGGGCCCATGTGAACCATGTGTGGAACTATGAGGGCCATGCTGAGTCTTGTCCCACTCCTCCCTGGCCCCTAGGATAATGGCCAACCCTGATGACCCCTAATAGAAGAGCTGCCCCCACCCCACACTTGGGAAAGCAGACTCCTATCCCCTCACCACAGGCATAAGAGAACTGGCTCTGATCCTTCATGTGAGGTGGTCCCAGCAGCCCAGTCAGAACAACCCAGCTAACACCCAGACACACATCTAGCCTTTGAGTGGGCACTTCCCAACATCTACTCCATCTATGACCAGCTGGAGCCCATGACTCTATGGGCAACTGTAGGATATCTGAGAGGAGTCTTAGTGAGGGTCCAGTATTGATGGTTTACCAAAAGCCTTAAACCTGAACAATGACACATTAAACAAAAAACTTTAATAAGTAAAGCTTTGTGGACAAAAGGAAATGCATGCATGATATACAGAAGCTCCCAATGCTATCACAACAAATGAAGAGGTGTGAAGAGGCAGGACAGATGGAGGAGCAAAGTGGGAGGTTTATGTTTCTTCGTTCGTTTGTTTGTTTGTTTGCCTTTTATTCTTTTTGTTTTTATTTGTTTATTTTTAAATTAATATTAGTATTTGCATTTTAAATTTTTATTTTTATCTTTTTTTAATTTCTGCTTTGGTTTTCCTTGGTGACGGGAATACTACAAGGGTGAAGGGCAGATACAAAGGGACTGCAAAAATGAGTGGAATTGGGTTGCATGATGTGAAATTCCCAAAGAATCAGTTTTAAAAGGATGTTAATTTGAAAAAATAAAATAAGAAAAAAAAGAATAGTAACATATAGAAAAAATGAAATTGGAATTTTATGACATTATACACAAGAGTATTAAAGACAAATCAAGAATATGAACATATCAAAACTGTGAAGGATTTCTTAAAACAGACAACAAAGAAGACTGGTGATTTCTATCCAACAAAATTTTAAACCCTCATCTGTAATGATTATTATTTATTTATTTTGGCTGTTTCAAGACACGGTCCTAGTCCTGTTTTCTTAGCCCAGGCTTAGCCTTAGAACTCATGGGAGTCTTCCTGTCCTAGACAACCAAATTCTTGGATTAAGCACAAACCACCATGTCTGGTTTTTAAAGACCTTTTAAAGAAGGGCTGATGTCTTTGTTAGGGTTTCTATAGCTATGAAGAGACATCATGACCACAGCAAATCTTATAACGGAAAAAGTTTAATTGGGGCTGGCTTACAGTTTCAGAGGTTTAGTCCATTATTATCATGGTGGGGCATGGTAGTGTGCAGGCAGACATGGTACTGGAGAAGGAGCTAAGAGCTCTACATCTGGATCAGCAGGCAGCAGGAAAATAGAATAATGCTACACTGGGCCTGACTTCAGGATCTAAGACCTCAAAACCAACCCCCAGTGATACATTTCCTCCAACACTACACCTACTACAGCAACAAAGCCACACCTCCTAGTAATGCCACTCCCTATGAGCAAACATTCAAACAGATGAGTCTGTGGGGTCCATTCCTATTCAAACCGCCACAGCTGGAGAGATGGGTAACAGTTAAGAGCCCTTGATGTTCTTACAGAAGACCTAGGTCACTCTGGTCCCAGTACCCACGTGATGGTTCACAATCATCTGTAACTCCTGTTCTATGGAACCCTCTGTTCTCTTCTGCCCTCCAAGAGCACCACATGTTATATTATTAAAGAGAGGGAAAAGGCAGAAAGACATAGGTGAGTCTGACCTTCAGGCAGGACAGATTATTGGCAGAAACATGGCCAGGGAGGGATCCCAGCTCTCACCCACATGAATGAATTGACCATACCTCTAGAGCCATATGTCCCACACCATACAGGCAGATAAGGGAAGCCACACCATGTGGGCAAATTCCAGAAATTCCCACAGAAAGAAGCTGGATGCAACCTTTATATGGGTGAAAATGACTACATTACACATTCCTTCCCAAAGTCTCTCCCTTCCTTGCCTGGCCTCAAGGGAATCTGGCAAGTGCAGTCTTTTAGCGGGAATCAATCACCAGGCAGACATGTGCTATACATACATACATACATAGAGGAAAAACACATAAAATAAATAAAACTTTTAAAAACTATCTTAAATACTTTTTAAACTATGAATAAGACAAATCTCTGAGATAAAGTATATGCTGCATTTATAGCTAACAAAGTAGTAAGGTCTAGAAAGAACATAAAGAATAACAGCTCGGCATACCAGCATGGGACTGATCCAGACCCCAGGAACATGGGTTTCAGTGAGGAAACCTCAGAAATCTACGGGACCTCCTGTAGTAGTTCAGTACTTATCCCTAGCATAGGTGTGGACTTTGGGAGCCCATTTTACATAGAATAATACTCCCTGAGCCAAGACACACGGGGGTGGGCCTAGGCCCTATCCCAAAAGATACAATAGACTCTGATGACACCCTATGGAAGGCCTCACCATCCAGGGGAAGCAGAAAGGATATGTGCTAGGTAGGGTTTTAGTTGGGGGTGGTGGTAGGGGAGGACGGGAGGCAGAATTGGATTGTCATGTAAAACAATCTTGTTTCTAATTCAAATAAAAAATGTTTTTTAAAAAATAACAGCTATATTTCAAGGCAAACCTCAGGAAGCACAGCTTGGATGCCACATTTGCTGGTAATTGTAGCTTACACCTTTCATCAAAGATGTTTCTTTGTTCAGTAGTTGGAGACTACTACAGAGATCTGCAGCTGGTCAAACTGCACCCAAATTAGCACATCTACAATGCAACCCCACACCTAAGGCATAAGGAATGTCATAAAGAGAGGGCAGAAAAGTTGTAAGAGCCAGATGACAAGGGCACTTGCTAATATGTAGGGTATTTTAGATATTACAGGGACTTTACACCTATGAATATCAACAACACAGTTGCCTAAACAAGACCTGCATAATGGCACCAGCAGTCAACTTGCCAGCTTGCATAGGGGGAAATTTCACAAACCCCTACCGTACCTCAGATGAAGAGCTACAGGCAAAGGGTGCCAAAAAAAAGTGGGGGAGGAACCAGTCATCTCCAGGACTAAACCTGTCCTGGATATCATAGATTATCCAATCCCAAGTTCAAGTGGTTAGCCTTTAAATACATGTACATATGAGCAATACTAAATAGACAAAATATACATATAGCTAACAATTATAGAAGTATTGAATTTAAAAGGGAGTGGAGAAAACCTGGAAGGAGTTGGAGTGGAGGGAAAGAAGTAAAATGGTGCTCATGTATGAAATTTAAAGAAAAAAGTTTACATTTTAAAAGAGAATAATAAAAGTAATAGGCAAATGAGGCAGCTCAGTAAGTAAAGGTGCCTGCTGCTAAGCCTGGTGACTTACAGTTCCTACAACACACACAGTGGAAGGAGAAAACCCATGAGGCCCATCAATTACCCTCTGATCTCCACATGTGTACGCAACCCTGCCATACACATAAAATTAATGAATAAATGTAAATTTTTATACATTTTAATTAAAATATCACAAAATATCATTTCCCCTTCTCTTTCTTCCTTCCAAGTCTTCTGCCTCTGTTTCTCCCATTCTCTTCTCAAATTGATAGTCTCTTTTTCTTTCAGTATTATTGGCGTGTGTGTGTGTGTGTGTGTGTGTGTGTGTGTGTGTGTGTGTGTGTGTGTGTACATAAATATATAAACATAACCTGGGGAGTGCATGTTTTTTTGTTTGTGTGTATATGGTTTTAGGACTGAACATCTTGTATTGGATAACCAATTATGGGACCCATCACTGAATCTTTGGGATAAGCTAATTCTCTCTTTCTTAGCAGTCATTAACTGCCAGGAGTTCTTCCTCTAGGTGTGGAACCCTGTGATACCCCCCTCTATATTAGCGTGTATATTTATGTTGTTTTTGTTTATGCAGACAAAAGAAACGTTCACCACTTTGCTTTCACTATTAGTACTCTGGCTTCCGCCTTCTCTTCACAACTTTGAGAAGTAATGATACATCCATCTACCTCTCTATCTGCTCATCTTCCTATTTCCTTATATCTTCCTATCTATAATTTATCTATCTCATCTCTCTATTATCTATATATCTATCATCTATCTATCTACCTAGCTAGCTACCATCTATCCATATCTCTCTATCATCTGTCATCTAATTATCTACCATCTATCTACCTATCATCTGTCTATCTAATCTATCACCTGTTATCCATCTTCTATAGCCTATTATCTTTCTGTCTCTAGATATATCTACTTAAATACCATATGTGAAGTTATTGTCTATCTCACCTATCAATCTGTTGTCGATCTAGTCATCATCTGCCTGTCATTTATCTATCATCTACATTCACACATAGAGATATTGATACATAGATATATATTATCAAGAACAAAGTATTTCCCAAAGCCTTATCTTACTTTGTATATTGATTTGAGACAAAAATCTCCTTCTGTAGAAGTGCCTTTGCTCCCTGAGTGATAGGATTACAGGCATATGTCACCACTCCCAGTTCCTAACCACTATTTTCAAACAACATCCCATTTAAATTTTACTGCAACAAATGATGATAGCAATATTTTTGGCATTTGAGGAATGTACTGGAAGACTAGATCAATCATCGTGTAAATGATAGGTGGAAAATCCAGAATTCAAATGAGTCAGCTTGTTTCCCAAGCACATGTTCCCTATTTGTATGCATGGAAAGATGTGTGATAATGTTTCCTAGTAGACTAGTAAGGTGGTCTGGCTAGTTAGTTGGTGATTAATAAAATAAAATAGCATGAATGGTTGGAAAAAAATGGAATTAACTCCTGAATAACTCAGATGCTAGAGGCAGTGAGACTTATGCAGTGAAAAATATCTGCCTATAACTTTGGACTTTTTAAAAACAACAACGCTAACACTGTTTTGACAACTGGAAGCCTTACTGATAATATAAATACCCAGTGAAATGTTTTGTTTATATTTATTACATATGATGAAAACTATGCAAGAAGTTGAGCATTTGCTTCTCACTGACCACATGAAATTTGCTGGAGAGATAGATTTCTCTTGCAGGGATCATCAGTATTGCCAGATATTTTAAATGGACACAGGGAACACTTGAGTTTACCACAATAATGATGAAGTGGACACTGTAGAATCAAGTACAGTATTATTTTATGTATGACAGTTAATTCTCAGCATTTATGACTTAATGTTGCATCTTTATAATTGTTTGCATTTCTCTTGAAGGTAAATGTTGTCATGTAACATCTGTATATGCATACATTTGATAATTTTTTTATATTTTAGGATAGAAAGTGATACATAGACTATTGCCTCTAAAAAAAAAAAGAAAGAAAGAAAGAAATGTTCACAAAACACTTCCTAGTATTCTGCCTCTTACATTCCTTCTGTCCCCTTTTTGTCATGTTCCCTAAGCCAAACATGCAGGAGCTATAATGTAGATGTAGTCAATAGGACTGGGTGCCCCATGTTCCATTGTGGTAGTAGATTCTCTTCTAAGAACAATAACTTCACTAGCCTATGCAAGTTGGCAAGGTTTCTAGAACCATGTATATAATATTTGTCCAATTAAATAGTTGTCGGCTACTACCAATATGGGAGTGCCACTTATGGCACCTTTAAGACATCTTCCCATGCGGTTTATTGTTGTGGTTCATAGATGTTTCGTCTGGGTGGTACTATTAATTGTTTCCCTCCCTTGACAGATTGCATAGTATTTTCTGGTACTATGAAAGCTGGACCACAGGAAGGAGGCTTTCAGGCTAAACACAGCTCAAATAATCTGAGTTCTGTGTCCTCAACAATAAGGGCTTACCTTAAACCTCAGAAAGGTAACCAAGGGCAGAACCAACAGTCTGTAATGTCTGGGGAGTCGCTTGAACTAGCCTGAACAACCATTCAAAAGGAGGTTTCTTCTGTTTAGTACCGGGGTTTTGTTAGTCTATGGATTTTTCTGGGATGCATTATCAGCCAAGTATATGTCAGTTCATACATATATATGAGCATATATATGCATACTATATAATTTTAATATAAAATATATGATTCCTTTCATGTTATCAAAAAACTTTGATGGTTTTTTTTTTAACCTCCTTCTCTTTCTGTGCTGACCTCCTTCCTCCTCCCCAGTCAAAGAACAGCTCTCCATTTTTCCTAAATCCTGCTAGTTAACTCTCAAGACTCCCATAGTCCCTTCATACATACACGGTTTCTGAAGTTATTCCATGTTGTATGCTCAAATATGAATATTCAGAGCTAGGAACCAGTTCTAAATCTAGAGAAAAATAAGTGGTGTTTGCCTTTCTGAGTTACTTCACTCAATGTTATATTTACTGGGCCCATCCATTGGCCCTGTAAATTTCATGATTTCATACTCTTTACAGACAATTAATATTCCATTGTGTATATGGCCATGTTTCCATTATACATTTGTAGGTTAAAGAACATGTAGGTTGTTTCCATTTCCTGGCTATTGTGAGTAGGGCAGCAATGAACATGGCTAAGCAAGTGTTTGTGGAGCCAGATGTAGAGTCTTTGGGAAGAGGCCAAGGAGCAGTACAGCCTGGTCATATGGTAGATTTTAGTTTTCTGAGCATTCTCTATGCTTATTGCCAGGGTGTCTGTACCTATTGGTAATCCCACAGACACTGAGTGAGGGTTCCTCTTTCTCCACAACCACACAAGCAGTTGTTGTCATTTGTTTTGTTGATCTTGGCCAACCTGACTGGGGTAAGATGAAATCTCAAATTTGTTTTGATTTGCATTTCCCTAATTGCTAAGGATTACGAACATTTTAAAGGTATATTCTAGTCTTATTTATTTCTTCTATTGAGAACTCTGTTTAGATTCCTAGCCCATTTGTTTCCTGGACTTTATTTTGTTTTTTGTTGGGGTTTTTTGTTGTTTGTTTTGTTTTGAGCTCACTGTATATTCAAGGTATTAATCCTCTGTCAGATGTATAACTGGCAAAGATTCTGTCTTATTCTTTAGGTTGCCTCTTACCTGTTTCCTAAGCTGTGCAAAATCATTTTAGTTTTAAGAGTTCCCACTTATTAGCTGCTGTACATAATACCTGAGCAAATGAAGTTTTGTTCAAAAGTCTTTTCCTACACTGATAATATATCTGCAGGGTATATGTATGTTTTCTTCTACAAGTTTTTGCATTTCCAGTTTCAATTGAAGTCTTTGATCCACCAGGAGCTAATCTTGTACAGGGTGATAGATGTGGGTATAATTTTCATTCTTTTGCATGTGGACATCTCATTGTACCTACTCTGTTTGTTGAAGATGATTCGTTTTCTACAGGTTATGTTTTTGCCTCTTTTCAAAATATCAGACGGCTATAGTTGCATGTACTCACATTTGGTTCGTCTATTTTATTTCATTGATCTACATGTCTGGTTTTGTGCCAATACAATACTTATTTTTATTACTCTATCTCTGTAATAGGTTTTGAAATCTGGCATGGCAATCTATACAGTATTATTCTTTTTGCTCAGGGTTGCTTTGGCTATTCAGGGTTTTTATTACTCCATGCATTTAGATGTCTATTCTATTTCTGTAAAAAATGTTGTGGTTATTCTGATTGGGATTGCATTAAACCTGTAAATGATTCTTGGTGGATGTCATTTTCACACTATTAATTTTTTCAATCCATGAGCATTAATGAATTTCCATGTTCTAGTGTTTTTCTCAATCTGTTTCTCCTGAGACTTGAAGTTTCCATTATAGAGATCTTTCATCTCATCAGATTTAGTCAAAGATACTGTATTGGTTTGGTGCTATTGTAAATGCGCCTGTGTCCATGATCTCTTCCTCTGTGTGTTTTGGGTGATATTTAGAAAGTGTAGTGATTTTTGTAAGTCGGTTTTATTCCTTACCACTTTGATGAAATTGTTGACTATTTCCTAAATCTTTCTGGGGTAATTTTGGGGATCTCTTATACATATATATTCTGTAAATAAAGATAATTTGACTTCAACCTTTCCTGTTTGTATTCCTTTTATTTTCTTCTCTTACTTTATTGCTCTGGCTAGTGCTTTAAGTACTATATTGAAAGAGTAGGAACAGTGGAGACCCTTACCTCAAAATTCTCATTTTGATGAATTTTCTTCATGTTTTTGTTCATTTAGGATAACATTGGCTGTGGGTTTATCACAGATAAGCTTTACTATGCTACAGTATATTCCCTTCACTTTTATTTTCTCTAGAACTTTTATCATGAAGGCATATTGGACTTGTTAAAGGCTTTTTCTGAATCCATTATGATCACATGATTTTTTTATTTAAGTCAATTTATATAACTTATATTTATTGACTTGTGCATGTTGAACCAACCCTCCATTTCTGAAATAAAGCCAACTTTGTCATGGTGGATGATTTTGATGTGTGTCTATATTTGTTTTGCTTATATTTTACTGAGGATTTTTCCATCTATGTACATCGTGTTCTTTGTTGTTTTTGTTGTTGTGTCTAATACCTGCTTTAGGGTGTTATAGTGATACTGGCTTCATAAGAAATAGTTTAGGAGAAATCTAATTCTACTTTTTTAATAATTTAAGAAGTATTTCTAAATATTCTTTAAAGTTTTGTAGAATTCTGCTGAATCCATTTGACCCTGGACATTCTTTGAAGCAGGAAAGCATTTTAGTACTAGTTTCCATCTCCTCCTTTGTTATGGGTTTGTTTAGGTTATTAATCTCTTGTTTTAACTTCGGCAGTTTAGATGAATTAAAAAATTGTCTACTTCCCTTAGGTTTTCCAGCTTAATGAGTATAGACTTGTAAAATATTCCCTATTTAATACATAAATCAATCTTTAAAACACTTAAAATTTAGTAAAACTGTATTTCATTGGTGTCCTCAGTAATATCTCCATTTTCATTTCTTGCTGTTAATTTGGGATATCTCTTTCTTTCTCCTGGTTAATTTGAGCCAACTATCTATCCATCTTGTATATTTTATCAAAGAAACAGCTCTTAAATTCATTGATCCTTTGTATTTTCTTTGTTTCTATTTCATTAAATTCTGCTTTGATTGTCATTATTTATTGATGTTTATTGGGCTTGGATTTGGTTTGTTCTTGTTTTTTAAAAATTATTAAGTTGTATCATTAAATCATTAATAATGCTGTCTCTAATTTTTAATGTAAATGGGTAGGGCCCTGTGTGTATGTGTGTTTTTGTGTATGTGTACTTATAAGTAATATTTGGCTTGATTTCTTAATATTTTTAACTAAAATTTATGGAATCATACTTTACATTGTAGTGACCAAGAATGTAGGTATGCATTGCTGATACAAAAATTATATTTTATTATTCTGAGGGTCATCAAACAAGGTTCACACTCCAAGTTCCTAACTGTGGCCCTAAGTCTGTCTTCCTGAGGCTGATCACCTGTGACATGTATCTGTGACTGACCTATGAATGTCAGGTCCAGTCTCCTAACAGTAGTCTCCTATTTGAGGGTCAAGATCCAGGGGGAATATTTTCAGCCATAGGACAGATCAAAGTGGAGTATCTCCAGTGTTTCCAGCATTTCTGAAGATGTCTCTACTTACATACTGTCAAGTGGGGTGGGCATGGTGGGATTCTTCACTTACAGTGTCATGTGTCTGATTATTAAGAGCAGGCTTGGGTGTAGTGGGGTCCCTGACTAAGCTATTTTTACATGTCAAAAAGGCATTTTATTATGCTCATCAATACATATTCTGTTACTATAGTTTTACTAAATTTTAAATGTTTTAAAGATTGATTTATGTTATTTTACAAAATTGTAGTAACTCACATTTTTTTGCCATATAGATTACAGTTAAAAGAATGCACGCTCTTTTCTTGATATACATTGTAACTTTAAAAAGGTATAATGAGCATTCTATTCTGTCTCTTTAAGCTCTGTAAGAAATAGCTTTTAAAGATTCTTATTTACCCGGGACTCAAGTTGCTGTTTATAGGCCCTCAAGTCATTGTGCATAGGCCCTGACATCTTTTAGACACTACCACATTGGTTTTCAAATTACTTATATGTGTATGTGGCTTTTCAGGAGCATGTGAACTCACAGGGACTATGACAACATGCATGCACACAGCCTGCACAAATCTGCACCAGATGGGGTCTCAGTGCTGAGAGAAGTAAACATAAGCTCTTATCTATAATATAGACATTATCTCCAACTGATAGCCACTCACAAATGAAAATTTTGTGTTCTCCAACAGTCTCACATGGGAAAACAAACCACTCTTAAAGGTAGGTCCCATAACCAGAAGTAGCTATCTAACACACACACACACACACACACACACACACACACACAAAACAAAAACAAAAAACAAACAAAAAAAACAGTGGCATTTTCTTTATCTCATAATGTTCTGTCAGGACATTTTTTTTCCTTTACAGGCCCTTTGTGTACATAGTACAACTTCCAGTTTTTGCATTTCTACGGGATCCTGTGTGTATGAACGTGTGTCCTTGTATCTGTATGTTTCTTGTGCATTTTCTTATTTTTTTGTCCTATTCCAGTTTGTTTGGTGTTGTTTTAACTCATTTTATGTTATTCTTTAGATGCCTGTTTGCTTTCTAACAAGAGATAGAAAGAGTGGATTCAGAGGAAGAGAAGGTGGCGAGGATCTCAGAGGAACTGTGGGAAGGGAAACTGTAATCAGAATATACTGGATAAAAAAATCTATTGTCAAGAAAAGAAAAATAGAAAAAATAAATACAATAAGCTAGAAAAAATACAGGCTGGACATGGGAAGAGCTCACAAGGTCCCACCCTTGGGGGAAGCTGCAGGCATTTGATGGCTCCAAAACAAAAAGTAAGTTTTCTTTGTAGGTGTGGCCACACACAAGGTCCTTATGCTCTAGAGGATAATCTCCAACCCATGTGCACACAGGCAGCAACTTGATTCAGGGGAATATTTGAAAGAAGAGGAGGAGGAGGAAGAGGAAGAGAAAGAAAGGAAGGAGGGAAGGAGGAAGAGAGAGAGAGAGAGAGAGAGAGAGGAAGGAAGGAAGGAAGGAAGGAAGGAAGAAAGAAAGAAAGAAAGAAAGAAAGAAAGAAAGAAAGAAAGAAAGAAAGAAAGAAAGAAAGAAAGGAAAGAAGGAAGGAAGGATTAAAATGAGAGGAAGTGTGTTGGGAAGGTCCTAGTTGGATTTGAGTGGATATGATCAAAATGATCAAAATAAATTAAATACATGTATGCAACTCAAAGAATATTTTTAAAAACTATTGAACAGTTAAATTTAAAAGGCCAGGCATGATGCTGCACACCTTTAATCACAGCACTGGGGAGGTAGAGATAGGTGGATCTCTTTCAGTCTGAGGAGAGCCTGGTCTCAATAGTAAGTTCCAGGATAGTCAGCTAGGTCTACACAGTGAGAACTGTCTCAAAGAAAAACAAACAAACAAACAAAAGGCCACCAAGATGTCTCAGTAGATTAAGGAATTTGCCTCTAAATCTGATGGGTTCAATCCCTGGGACCCACATGGTAGAAGGAGAGAACCAACATCCACAAGTTGTCCTCTGACCTATACACAAAATCAATCTCTCTCTCTCTCTCTCTCTCTCTCTCTCTCTCTCTCTCTCTCTCTCTCTCTCTCTCCTTCCCCATGTGTGTCTCTCATACACAGATACAACAATAATAACAATGATAATAATAAATAAACATAAGAGCAAACAAATGAAAAAAATCATCGAAAAATGGAAAAGATAGACCCAAAATGTGTTGACTACTTGGAAGAGAGAAAATTAATGGCTTAAGAAGAAAACCAAATGCATCAAACAGAATAGTAAGAATTTACTCAAACTAAATTTATACATATATTATGCGTGTTTCAGAGTGAGAGAAAGAACAGGTTCTGTGGGAACCAACATCTTTACATGAGAACAGATAGAAGGAAAGGTAGATGCAGCGTCCAGTGAGACATTACCCCATGTTCAAGTAGCTACTTCCTAGCCTGTCCCTATGAACCTCACAGAGAGCAGTATTTCCTAGGGACACAGTCTGCTCATCACTAGAACAGGCAGGGAAAGAGCATGAAGGAGTGGTGGCCACTGTTTTTAAATGCACTGCAAAGCCCCCTCACTTTTATGTGCTTTGCTAGGGAAAAGGTTCCATTCAAGATAGGTAACTTGTCTGTTAGCTGTCCAGCTCTTCCTCTGTGCAAAAACTGCCCACAAATAAGCTTGAAACAATAGAAAGAAAAGGAAAGGAAAAAGCCCAAATTTTATTTTAAATTTGTCCCCTTCCTCTCCTCACAAATGCTCTTTCACTACAGATACTAGTAGAGACTGACAGCCCTATTCAACATCACGCTGTAGGTCCTTTTCATTGGCTTCAAGAAAATGTGCTCAAAACAAGACGCTATCAAGAAGGCACTGAAACTACAAGATGGAGTGATGAAAAAAAAAAAAGACAAACTCTAAAATTAGTTCACAGCCACAGTTTTACCTAAGTCCTGACTTTTGCTTCCAACAGCTATTCATGAGCTAATGTCCTGGCATCCTGCTAACAGTCCTCCCCACAGCAGGACTGGTTTGGACTATGGTCATTTGGAATCACCTGTGGCTTTGGGTCTTGAATGGTCAGAACTTATTAATGCCCCTGGTACCAGCTTTCTGTAGTACAGAAATTTCTCTCTTATCATACAAAGAGTTGGGTCTGGCCAGACCTCTTATTTCATCTTTCCCTGTGAGGGCACAAGTCAAGTAGCATCTTCCAACAAAATCAAGGAAAACTGTCCATCTTAGTTAGGTTTTCTATTGCTGCAACTTAATATCATGATCAAAAGGCAAGTTGGGGAGGAAAGGTTTTATTAGGATTACACTTCACTATTGCTGTTCATCACTGAAGGAAGTCAGGACAGAAACTCAAACAAGGCAGGATCCAGGAGCCTGGATGATGCAGAGGCCATGGAGGGGAGCTTCTTACTGGCTTGCTTCCCATGACTTGCTCAATCCATCTTCTTATAGAACCCAGGACCAGAAGCCTAGGGATGGCACCACCTATCATGGGCTGGACCCACTCACATTGATCACTAAATGAGAAAATGCCTTACAGCTGGATCTCAAAGAGGCATTTCCTTAGCTGAGGCTCCTTCCTCTGATGACTCTAGCATGTGTCAAGTTGACACACAAAACCACCCAGTACACTGAGTTTTGGGGAAGATAACTACTTTTTTGTGTGTCAATTGAAAAGTTACAGCATAGTAATTCTAAAAGAAGTCCTCAAACATGCTTGGGTTATGTACAAAACTTCAAAGCTCCCAGTTAATGCTGTAGGCTTGATAGGGCCCAGCTAACTGCCAGTGAGTGATCTGTGCCTTTGGGGCTAGGATACTGTGGCTGCTTTGAAATGTGAGCTAGTGTCTCAAAGGAAGAGGAAGCACCCAGCCACAAATTGCCAGATAGTCTTTCTAGGCCTCCTTCACCTCTCAGTTTAAGTGTGGGGTAGGGGAATAAGATACTCGAAAGAGGAACAGGACAGGATAACTGACTTTATATGAATTCCTCAGAGAAGTTTAATGCTTTTTCCTTAAGAAAACCAACCATAAACATGTAAAAAAGAGGGCTTGAAACTACTTCCTCAGATACAAACTATTTCCACCCTATGCCTTCAGAGCAGATCATGCCATGTACCAACACTGACTCTGGGAAAATAGAGTGAAGTCTTCAGTCTTAAAATATTCATTACATCTTTGAGGTACATTTTCATTACTCAGAAGGTCAATAAGGTTAAGTGACCAGAAGAAAAAGGGACAGAGATGTCAAAGTTGAAACATGATCATGATGTGTGTTTCTACACTCTTGTCAGAACAATGTCATCCAATTAGGTTGAAGTGACATCACTGATTGAATAGTGCCAAAAGAGATCAGGAACTTAAGATGATTTGAAAAATATATCAATAAAGAATATCATTTATCTATTACAAACAATGCTGCTATAAAGATGGTTGAACATATGTCCTTGTTGTATGAACATGCATTGTTTGGGTATATGCCCAAGAGAAGAATTACTGGATCTTGTGGTAGATTTTTTTCTGAGCAATTGCCATACTGATTTCCAAGTCTTACAAGTTTGCACTTCCAACAGCAATTGAGGAGTGTTCCTTTTTCTCCACATCCTTTCCAGCATAGATTGTCATTGGTGTTTTTGATATTAGCCATTCTAGCCGGTGTAAGATGGTATCTCAGAGTTGTTTTGAGTTGCATTTCTCTGATGGCCAAAAGTTTTGAGCACTTTCTTAAGTGTCTTTCAGCCATTTGAGATTCCTCTGTTGAGAATTCTCTATTTAGTTCTGCACCCCACATTCATACAACAAGGACATATATTCAACCATGTTCATAGCAGCATTGTTTGTAATAGCCAGAACCTGGAAGCAACCTAGATACCCCTCAACTGAAGAATGGATAGAGAAAATGTGGTACATTTATACAATGGAGTACTATTCAGCAGAAAAAAAGCAATGGAATTTTGAAATTCACAGGCAAATGGATAGAATAGAAGAAACCATCCTGAGTGAGGTATCCCAGTCACAAAAAGACAAACATGGTATGTACTCACTCATATATGACTTTTAGACATAGAGCAAAGGATTACCAGCCTACAATCCTCTTCACTAAAGAAACTAGGAAACAAGAAGGACTCTAAGGGAAAAAATGCATGGACCCCAGGAATGGGAAGGGGCAGGAACTCCTGAGCTAATTGGGAGCATGAGGGTATGGGAAAGGGAGCTGCCAGAATGAGAGGATGAGGAGAGGAGAGGAGGAAATGAAGGAGCAGAAATATTGAGTTGGGGGAAGAATAGAGGAGAGCAGGATGAGAGATACCATATCAGAGGGAGCCATTATAGGTCCGAGGAGAGATCTGTCACTAGGGAGATTTCCAGAGACCTACAAGGATGACACCAACTGACAATCCAGGCAATGGTGGAGAGGATAACCTAAATGCCCTTCCCTTATAATGAGACTGATGACTATTTTTTATGCCATCCTAGAGCCCTCATCCAGTGGATGATGGAAGCAGAAGCAGACACCCACAGATATACACTGAACTGAACTCTGGAACCTAGTTGCAGAGAGGGAGGAATGAAGAGCAAAGAAGTCGGGACCAGGCTGGTGAAACCCACAGAAACAGCTGGCCTGAACAAGGGGGAGCACATGGACCCCAGACTGCTGTCTGAGAGGCCAGCACAGGACTGATCCAGACCCCTGAAAATGGAGTCAATTCGGATGCCTCTGCACTCTAGGGGGCCCCTGGTAGTGGATTAGTATTTTTCCCTGGTGTAAGAAGGGACTTTAAAAGCCCATCCCACGTGTCAGAGTGTCATGAAAACCTCACTTTATTCCACTGTTGTAGTTTGAATAAGAATGGCCCCACAAGTCATATATTTGAATGCTTAGTTATCAGGGAGTGGCATTACCTGAGAGGAATTAGGAGTGTGGCCTTGTTGGACTGGATGTGGCCTTATTGGAGGAATTGTGTTATTGGGGTTGGGCTTTAAGGTTTCAAAATCTCAAGCCAGGCCCAATATCTCTCTCTTCCTGCTGCCTATGGATCTAGATATAGATCCCTCAACTACCTCTCCAGCACCATGTCTGCCTGTGTGCTGCTGCCATGTTCCCTGCCATAATGAAAATTGACTAAATCCCTGAAACTGTAAGCAAGCCCCAATTAAATGTTTTCTTTTATAAGAATTGCCGTAGCCATGGTGTCTCTTTACAGCAATAGAACACTGACTGAAAAGGTTGGTACTGGGGTTTTGCTGTGACAGACCTGACCATGCTGCTTGTTGGCAGAATGTAGACTTTGGGACTTTAGATTGGCAAAGCAGTTGGACACTTTAAGTGGAGCTTGTAGTTGTCCTGACCCTCAGGACAGCAACCTAGAGCAAGAAGTCCAGGGAGGGGAATGGGGACAGGAGACACGAAAGAATGACCACAAGACAGGATTCTGATCAAGTGGCCAATTTTATTTTTTCCAGGCTAGCTTATATAGTCATTAGTATGGGGTAAAGGGGAGGGGGAGAAGAGGCCAAGAGCCAGGTGTTAGTTTAAGCAGGATGTTAGAAAACTATAGAAAGAGGATTTTGGCAGGGTGAAAAGTTCATGGGTGGTGGGGAGAGGGAGTGTTACCTAGATAAGTGGTAGGACGAGGAAGGGTTGCTTAGGTAAGTGGGCCTATCTATGGTTGGAACAAAGGATGGCATCTGGGTCATGTTGTTCCTTCTGGGTGCTCATGCTTCTAGAAGCCATTTATAATCAAAAGACAGTTCTATAACCCTATAGCTTGCCAAGTTTGGCCTAAAGGTTCATGCCAAGCTGTATGGCTCCCAACAGGAGCTTAATGAGCCAACCTAGTAGGAGCATGGAAGACAGTGGTGAGGGTGATTTGAAATGTTTCTTTTATAAGCATGGTCATGGTGTCTCTTCACTGCAATAGAACACTAAGACACCCACCTATCTCACTTGCCAGGGGAAAGTACTAGAGACCTGCAAACACAAGACTAGCTATCCTATCTGCCAACAGAGGAACTGATGCACTTGTTTCAACCCACAGTATACTCCCCAGTGAAAACAGCTGGAGGTTCACAACTACCCCACACAAGGAGAGACTACATAGAAAAGTGCTAATTTGCAAAACTTATGCATCCAAAATGGTAATGTCAGTACTCTTTTATGTATATATGAGGACATAAATCAAAGCTTGTCAGTTTATATTTTGCTGTGCAGAAATCTAGACTGTAAACAAGAATACAAGTTCTATGATAAACACATGGGAACAGCCCTCATCTCAGGCTGCATACGCCCTCGATAACATGCAAGGGTTTCCTTATGGGAACTGTGTACTGTGGGCTACCTAAAAGGTAAAACCAGCACTCCTCCAAAAGAGTGTTCTCACCCCCAGCTGTAAATTACGTAGATGTAACTGTTAATTTTACCATCCTTGGCCAGGAGTACTCTAGATGTAAAAGGAGACAAATATTATCATATACACATACAACATATACATATACATGAACAAGATAATGACACTGGGACCATATTATATTTTTAAAAGGCCGCTGTCCTACTCTGGGCTTCATTTCATGGGGGTCTTTCATCCCATATATTAGGAAATTGAAAGTGGTCCTACCTCTGTCTCCACCACACCAAGAAACCTGTTCCTGGCCCTGTCAAAGACTTTAGCACAGACTCTCATAGCCTTTTCTTGCTATTTATTTAGGGCCAGGAAACTAATATGAGAGATTGGTGGCCTAGGAATGCTCAAGAACTGGATCCCCCTATAATAAGACAAAATATTCCAGTCCTACCATCAACATTTGACATCTTAAACCTGAATCTCAGTGCACAGTGAATCTCTTGCACAGTGAAGAGGATGATTTTAACACCACTTTTGGAAGGCTGACATGCCTGGGCCAAAGATTTTACACACACACAAACACACACACACACACACACACACACACACAGAGAGAGAGAGAGAGAGAGAGAGAGAGAGAGAGAGGGGGGGGGGGTTATGATGTTATGGAAATAAATACCTATGAACCAAAATGCTCTTTGATCTTGG